>NC_056452.1:29946446-29976446 GCF_018296145.1 Oncorhynchus tshawytscha | reverse complement strand
CTCCCTTCTCTCTCTCTCTCCCTCCTTCCCTCCTCCTGGCCCCCACTCCCTTCTCTCTCTCTCTCTCCCTCCTTCCCTCCTCCTGGGCCCCCGCTCCCTTCTCTCTCTCTCTCTCTCTCCCTCCTTCCATCCTCCTGGTCCCCCCCCGCTCCTCTCTCTCTCTCTCTCTCTCTCTCTCTCTCCCTCCTTCCCTCCTCCTGGCCCCCACCCCATTCTCTCTCTCTCTCCCTCCTTCCCTCCTCCTGGGCCCCCCTCCTTCCCCCTTCTCTCTCTCTCTCTCACTCTCCCTCCTTCCCTCCTCCTGGCCCCCACCCCATTCTCTCTCTCTCTCTCTCTCTCTCTCTCTCCTCCTTCCCTCCTCCTGGCCCCCACCCCATTCTCTCTCTCTCCCTCCTTCCCTCCTCCTGGGCCCCGCTCCCCCTTCCCCTCTCTCTCCCTCCTTCCCTCCTCCTGGCCCCCGCTCCCTTCTCTCTCTCTCTCCCTCCTTCCCTCCTCCTTCCCCCCGCTCCCTTCTCTCTCTCTCTCCTCCTCCCTCCCCTCCTCCTGGCCCCCGCTCCCTTCTCTCTCTCTCTCTCTCTCTCCCTCCTTCCATCCTCCTGGCCCCCGCTCCCTTCTCTCTCTCTCTCTCTCTCTCTCCCTCCTTCCCTCCTCCTGGCCCCCGCTCCCTCTCTCTCTCTCTCTCTCTCTCTCTCTCCCTCCTTCCCTCCTCCTGGTCCCCGCTCCCTTCCCCTCTCTCTCTCCCTCCCTCCTCCTCCTGGCCCCCGCTCCCCTTCTCTCTCTCTCCCTCCTCCCTCCCCTCCTCCTGGGCCCCCGCTCCCTTCTCTCTCTATTTCTCCCTCCTTCCCTCCTCCTGGGCCCCCGCTCCCTTCTCTCTCTCTCTCTCTCTCTCTCCCTCCTTCCCTCCTCCTGGGCCCCCGCTACCTCTCTCCCTCCTCCTCTCTCTCTCTCTCTCTCTCTCCCTCCTTCCCTCCTCCTGGGCCCCCGCTCCCCTTCTCTCTCTCTCTCTCTCTCTCCCTCCTTCCCTACTCCTGGGCCCCCGCTACCTTCTCTCTCTCTCTCTCTCTCTCCCTCCTTCCCTCCTCCTGGCCCCCGCTCCTCTCTCTCTCTCTCTCTCTCTCTCTCTCTCCCTCCTTCCCTCCTCCTGGGCCCCCATACTCTCCTACCCTCCTCCTGGGCCCCCGCCCCATTCTCTCTCTCTCTCTCCCTCCTTCCCTCCTCCTGGGCCCCGCTCCCTTCCCCTCTCTCTCTCTCCCTCCTTCCCTCCTCCTCCTGGCCCCCCCGCTCCCTCTCTCTCTCTCTCCCTCCTTCCCTCCTCCTGGGCCCCCACTCCCTTCCCCTCTCTCTCACCCTCCTTCCCTCCTCCTGGCCCCCGCTCCCTTCTCTCTCTCTCTCTCTCTCTCTCTCTCCTCCTTCCCTCCTCCTGGGCCCCCTCCCTCCTCCTGGGCCCCCGCTCCTTCTCTCTCTCTCTCCTTCTCTCTCCTCTCTCCCTCTCTCTCTCCCTCCTTCCCTCCTCCTGGGCCCCCCTGCTCCCTCTCTCTCCCTCTCTCTCTCTCTCTCCTCCCTCCTTCCCTCCTCCTTCCCTCCTCCTGGGCCCCCGCTCCCCTCTCTCTCTCTCTCCCTCCTTCCCTCCTCCTGGGCCCCTACTCCCTTCTCTCTCTCTCTCTCTCTCTCCCTCCTTCCCTCCTCCTGGGCCCCCGCTCCTCTCTCCCTCTCTCTCTCCTCTTCCCTCTCTCTCTCTCTCTCTCCCTCCTTCCCTCCTCCTGGGCCCCTACTCCCTTCTCTCTCTCTCTCTCTCTCTCTCTTCCCTCCTCCTCTCTCTCTCTCTCTCTCTCTCTCTCTCTCTCTCTCTCTCTCCTCCTTCCCTCCTCCTGGGCCCCTACCCCTCTCTCTCTCTCTCTCTCTCTCTCTCTCTCCCTCCTTCCCTCCTCCTGGGCCCCTACTCCCTTCTCTCTCTCTCTCTCTCTCTCCCTCTTTCCCTCCTCCTGGGCCCCCATACTCTCCTTCGCAGTATTCTTTCATCTCTAACCCGCTTGAGCCAAAACAAACATCACGTGGACTTGGTCTTGTGAAAATCAGTTTTGCCTGATTTGTGTTGTTGCAGCATATTGATTAACAGAATCATACTTGTGGAGCAATCAATTCCTTTCCCTGTTAAATACAGATCCATAATGGACAAACAACAATTGGCTACAGAAACAATAAATACTGTATTAAGTGCTTATTCCTGCATCCCAATAAACAACTGAAGATAATTGTTCTCATCCATAATGTCTCTTCCTTTTGGAATGATATCCAATGACTATGTTGTTTGAATTGACCAGTCTGGAGTGATATCTCAATGCTGCATGTTGCATTATTAAGAGACTGCTGAGTATCTGGTCTGACAATCCCTGTTCTGAACAATTAAACAATCCCTGTTCTAAACAATGCCCATTCTAAACAATCCCTGTTCTAAACAATCCCTGTTCTAAACAATCCCCATTCTAAACAATCCCCATTCTAAACAATCCCCATTCTAAACAATCCCCATTCTAAACAATCCCTGTTCTAAACAATCCCCATTCTAAACAATCCCCATTCTAAACAATCCCTGTTCTAAACAATCCCCATTCTAAACAATCCCCATTCTAAACAATCCCTGTTCTAAACAATCCCTGTTCTAAACAATCCCCATTCTAAACAATCCCCATTCTAAACAATCCCTGTTCTAAACAATCCCTGTTCTAAAAACAATCCCTGTTCTAAACAATCCCTGTTCTAAACAATCCCTGTTCTAAACAATTAAACAATCCCTGTTCTAATCAATCCCTGTTCTAAACAATCCCTGTTCTAAACAATTAAACAATCCCTGTTCTGAACAATTAAACAATCCCTGATCTAAACAATCCCTGTTCTAAACAATTAAACAGTCCCTGTTCTAAACAATCCCTGTTCTAAACAATCCCTGTTCTAAACAATCCCTGATCTAAACAATCCCTGTTCTAAACAATTAAACAGTCCCTGTTCTAAACAATCCCTGTTCTAAACAATCCCTGTTCTAAACAATCCCTGATCTAAACAATCCCTGTTCTAAACAATCCCTGTTCTAAACAATCCCTGATCTAAACAATCCCTGTTCTAAACAATCCCTGTTCTAAACAATCCCTGTTCTAAACAATTAAACAATCCCTGTTCTAAACAGTCCCTGTTCTAAACAATCCCTGTTCTAAACAATCCCTGTTCTAAACAATCCCTGATCTAAACAATCCCTGTTCTAAACAATCCCTGATCTAAACAATCCCTGTTCTAAACAATTAAACAATCCCTGTTCTAAACAATTAAACAATCCCTGTTCTAAACAATTAAACAATCCCTGTTCTAAACAATTAAACAATCCCTGTTCTAAACAATTAAACAATCCCTGTTCTAAACATTTAAACAATCCATGTTCTATACAATCCCTGCTCTAAACAATCCCCATTCTAAACAATCCCTGTTGTAAACAATCCCCATTCTAAACAATCCCCATTCTAAACAATCCCCATTCTAAACAATCCCCATTCTAAACAATCCCTGTTCTAAACAATCCCCATTCTAAACAATCCCCATTCTAAACAATCCCCATTCTAAACAATCCCCATTCTAAACAATCCCCATTCTAAACAATCCCCGTTCTAAACAATCCCCGTTCTAAACAATCCCTGTTCTAAACAATCCCTGTTCTAAACAATCCCCATTCTAAACAATCCCAAACAACAGCCCTGCTTTGTGAGGTCACTGACAGACTGAACAATGCTCAGCATCCAAATCAATATGTTTAGTTAGATTATACAGGACAGAATAATATGTTAGTTGAAGGACCCTGACTGTTTTATAGATTGTTTTAATTTATGTCCTGCTCCCAGCAGCTATGAAAGGGCAAATATAATGACAGAGAAGCATCCAAATACGTGTGTGTGTGTGTGTGTGTGTGTGTGTGTGTGTGTGTGTGTGTGTGTGTGTGTGTGTGTGTGTGTGTGTGTGTGTGTGTGTGTGTGTGTGTGTGTGTGTGTGTGTTTGTGTGTGTGCCGAGTGTGTTCGAAAGAGAGACTACTAAATGACTAAAACCAAGCAAGACTGCCTACATGAGCTAGATTAGACCACCTGCAGTTTACACACACACACACACACACACACACACACACACACACACACACACACACACACACACACACACACACACACACAGACGGAGGTATGTTTTATTCCAATTAAAGAGATCATGTAAATTCCCTGGCCTATGACAACATCCATCTCTACTAACCATACCATATGATTAATACCTGACTCATTTCCTCTGGTTCATTGTCATGTCTTAATGGGGTCTTGGACAATGAAGCATCTATTCACATCTATTCACTTGTCTAGACCGAACGGAAAAGGCCCGCGGGAGCTCTTCAATCAACACGTGCTCTAATAACCAACTGATTGGGGTTTACCCCAAGCATCATATTGGGAGAGGTATAGAAACAGATTTCCTAGAATGGGTTAAAGATCCTCTGAACCAACGCAATCAGGCACCTCATAGAATGCCATTGAACCCCCATAAATATATGTGTGTGTTCAGCGATTAACGTCTCCAGGCTTGTACTGCTTGGGGGAAACCGAGGGAGGTAATATTGGTAATAGCAATTTGCTGCCAGGTTCTGGTACTGTAAAGGCCCAATTTTCTGCCAGGTACTGGTACTGTAAAGTCCCAATTTGCTGCCAGGTTCTGGTACTGTAAAGGCCCAATTTGCTGCCAGGTTCTGGTACTGTAAAGGCCCAATATGCTGCCAGGTTCTGGTACTGTAAAGGCCCAATATGCTGCCAGGTTCTGGTACTGTAAAGGCCCAATATGCTGCCAGGTTCTGGTACTGTAAAGGCCCAATTTGCTGCCAGGTTCTGGTTCTGTAAAGGCCCAATTTGCTGCCAGGTTCTGGTACTGTAAAGGCCCAATTTGCTGCCAGGTTCTGGTACTGTAAAGGCCCAATTTGCTGCCAGGTTCTGGTACTGTAAAGGCCCAATTTGCTGCCAGGTACTGGTACTGTAAAGGCCCAATTTGCTGCCAGGTTCTGGTACTGTAAAGGCCCAATTTGTTGCCAGGTTATGGTACTGTAAAGGCCCAAATTGTTGCCAGGTTATGGTACTGTAAAGGCCCAAATTGTTGCCAGGTTCTGGTACTGTAAAGGCCCAATTTGCTGCCAGGTTCTGGTACTGTAAAGGCCCAATTTGTTGCCAGGTTATGGTACTGTAAAGGCCCAAATTGTTGCCAGGTTATGGTACTGTAAAGGCCCAAATTGTTGCCAGGTTATGGTACTGTAAAGGCCCAATTTGTTGCCAGGTTATGGTACTGTAAAGGCCCAAATTGTTGCCAGGTTCTGGTACTGTAAAGGCCCAGTAATGATGACAAGTCAGATACCATCTCATGTTGTTGTGCCCTTGAGGAAGGCCCTCAACCCTTCAAACTGCTCCAGGGGCACTGCAGAGCAGCTGACTGTGTCTGCAGAGGGGTGAACAAAGTATTTATTTCATTTAATGAACCTTTATTTAACAAGGCAAGTCAGTTAAGAACAAATTCTCATTCACAATGACGGCCTACACCCGCCTGGCCAAACCCGGACGAGGCTGGGCCAATTGTGCTCCACCCTATGGGACTTCCAATCACGGCCGGATGTGAAACAGCCTGGAATCGACCCAGCGACTGCAGTGACGCCTCTTGCAGTGTCTTAGACCGCTGCAATAACAATAGACAGTAAAGCAAATCTTCTCATTAATCTTCTTTTTCCTCAAGCTGGGTGTGATCTCACGACACAATTCACCACCAAGTTACTTCACCAACAACAAACAAACTGTTTTAGTCGTCAGTCATGAGTCTTTCATTCAAACTTTTCAAAGTACACCACATCATGCAATTCTGATTTAGTGCTGAGCTTTGTAGTTTTATGAGTTTCATTTGAAAGTAGCCTAGATATAGTATGTAAGGTAAAAAAAAAAGTTAAATGTTCAATTCATTAAAATACATGGTAACATATATTTTAGAAATATATTTTGGAATGTACATACGATATATTTAATCATTGCATATAAACATTTATGTATTAATATGAAAATTGCCAATTTGGAAATATGTCCATTTATTTCTGTCCATTTATTTAAATATATGTACAGAGCACTCGGAAAGTATTCAGACCCCTTGATTTTCCCCCCCCACATTTTGTCACGTTACAGGCTTATTCTAAAATGGATTCAATAAAAACATTTACTGTACCCTATAATGACATCACAATACCCCATAATGACATCACAATACCCCATAATGACATCACAATACGCCATAATGACATTTTTGTCACATTACAGCCTTATTCTAAAATGGATTCAATAAAAACATTTACTGTACCCTATAATGACATCACAATACCCCATAATGACATCACAATACCCCATAATGACATCACAATACCCCATAATGACATTTTTGTCACGTTACAACCTTAATCTAGAATGTATTAAAATCGTTTTTTCTCCCTCATCAATCTACACACAACACCCCACAATGACAAAGCAAAAACATGTTTTTATAATTTTTTACAAATGAGTAAAAACTGAAAAACAGAAATATCATATTTGCGTAAGTATTCAGACCCTCAGTACTTTGTTGAAGCACCTTTTTGGCAGCGATTACAGCCTTGAGTCTTCTTGAGTATGACGCTACAAGCTTGGCACATCTGTATTTGGGAAGTTTCTCACATTCTTCTCTGCAGATCCTCTCAAGCTCTGTCAGGTTGGAAAGGGAGTGTCGCTGCACAGCTATTTTCAGGTCTCACCAGAGATGTCCGATCGGGTTCAAGTCCGGTCTCTGGCTGGGTCAATCAAGGACATTGAGACTCGTCCCCAAGCCACTACTACGTTGTCTTGGCTGTGTGCTGAGTGCTCTACAGCAGGTTTTCATCAAGGATCTCGCTGCACCTTGCTCCGTTCATCTTTCCCTTGATCCTGCCTAGTCTCCCAGTCCCTGCCACTGAAAAACATCGCCACAGCATGATGCTGCCACCACCATGCTTCACCATAGGGATGTTGCCAGGTTTCCACCAGACGTAACGCTTGGCATCCAGGCCAAAGAGTTCAATCTTGGTTTCATCAGACCAGAGAATCTTGTTTCTCATGGTCTGAGTGCCCTTTAAGTGCCTTTTGGCAAACTCCAAGTAGGCTGTCATGTGCCTTTTAATGAGGAGTGTCTTCCATCTGGCCACAATACCATATAGGCCTGATTGGTGGAGTGCTGCAGAGATGGTTGTTCTTCTGGAAGGTTCTCACATCTCCACAGAGGAACTCTGGAGCTCTGTCAGAGTGACCATCGGGTTCTTGGTCACTTCCCTAGCCAAGGCACTTCTCCCCCGATAGCTTCATTTGGCCAGGCGGCCAGCTCTAGGAAATCTTGGTGGTTCAAATTTCTTCCATTTAAGAATGATGGAAGCCGCTGTTTTCTTTGGGACCTTCAATGCTGCAGAAATGTTTTGGTACCATTCCCCAGATCTGTGCATCGACACAATCCTGTCTCGGAGCTCTACGAACAATTCCTTGTTCCTCATGTCTTGGTTATTGCTCTGACATGCACTGTCAACTGTGTGACCTTATATAGACAGGTGTGTGCCTTTCCAAATCATGTCCAATAAATATATTTTACCACAGGTGGACTCCAATCAAGTTGTGGAAACATCTCAAGGATGATCAATGGAAACAGGATGCACCTGAGCTCAATTTCGAATCTCATAGCAAAGGGTCTGAATACTTATTTAAATAAAGGTAAATAAACCTGCTTTTTGCTTTGTCATCATGGGGTATTGTGATGTCATTATGGGGTATTGTGATGTCATTATGGGGTATTGTGATGTCATCATGGGGTATTGTGATGTCATTATGGGGTATTGTGTGTATATTTATGAGGAACACATTTAATTGGATCAATTTTAGAGTAAGGCTGTAACGTAACAAGATGTGAAAAAAGTCAAGGGGTCTGAATACTTTCCGAATGCACTGTATATGTACCAGTGGAGGCTCCTCAGAGGAGGAAAGGGAGGACCATCCTCCCCAGTGAATTTGTAAGATTCCATACAAATAAAGGCATTTTGATTAATTATATGGAGAGTGCCTTGGTCCTCTCTTTTTGTAAGGTTCTGTATTTATTTTCTTAGTCAACCTTGTGTTCTGTTTCATTGTGTTCTTGAACGTAGCTCTGTCTTTCATTTTTGTTCATTGGTTTTAGTTACTCACCTGGTCTCATCAGCTCCTTATTTACTTCAGTTCATTAAGTTTGTGCCTTTGTGAGGTATTGTCCATTTTGACTCTACTAAGCCTTTTCCTAGCTTGTTTGTGAGAACCAGTTATAGCCTTTAGTCCTAGTTTTGATTTTCCTACCTGTGTAGGACCACGATCCTTCTGCCAAATAAACACCTGCCGCACTCTGCTCGGGAATCAACACCTTTTTCTCCTGACAATTTATTACAGAATTTCATAAACATAAAAACTGTAAAACATTTAAAAAGTTATCCTTTTTAGATAAAACTTTACTAAATATATTCACGGCAACATGTTATTGATTAAAACACACTGTTTTGTAATAGTAGCCTCAACAGCACTCTGTAGGGTAGAAACATGGTGTAGCCGGAGGACAGCTAGCTTCTATCCTCCTCTGGGTACATTGACTTTAATACAAAACCTGGGAGGCTATTAATTTTCACCCCCTTCCATAGACCTACACAGTAATTATGACAACTTCCAGAGGACGTCCTCCAACCTATAAGAGCTCTTGCATCCTGAACTGACATGTTGTCCACCCAATCAAAGGATCCAATTTTAGCACTGCAGTGTATAAAATTTGGTGAGTAGTTGACTCAAAGTGAGTGAAAGACAAAAGTTTAACAGTTTCTAACAAATTAATTTCTTCAAAAATGAAGGAGAAACAAGAGAGAGGGAGATTTTTTTTTTCCGTTTCACTTACTTAGCTATCAAATGCAGCTAGCTAGTTTAGCCTACTTAAAACGCCCGGCTCAAACAGAGAGGGATGCTATGTTAGCTAGCTGGCTGTGGCTATCCAACAGAGAAGGATGCTATGTTAGCTAGCTGGCTGTGGCTATCCAACAGAGAAGGATGCTATGTTAGCTAGCTGGCTGTGGCTATCCAACAGAGAGGGATGCTATGTTAGCTAGCTGGCTTTGGCTATCCAACAGAGAGGGATGCTATGTTAGCTAGCTGGCTGTGGCTATCCAACAGAGAGGGATGCTATGTTAGCTAGCTGGCTGTGGCTATCCAACAGAGAGGGATGCTATGTTAGCTAGCTGGCTGTGGCTATCCAACAGAGAGGGATGCTATGTTAGCTAGCTGGTTGTGGTTATCCAACAGAGAAGGATGCTATGTTAGCTAGCTGGCTGTGGCTATCCAACAGAGAAGGATGCTATGTTAGCTAGCTGGCTGTGGCTATCCAACAGAGAAGGATGCTATGTTAGCTAGCTGGCTGTGGCTATCCAACAGAGAGGGATGCTATGTTAGCTAGCTGGCTGTGGCTATCCAACAGAGAGGGATGCTATGTTAGCTAGCTGGCTGTGGTTATCCAACAGAGAGGGATGCTATGTTAGCTAGCTGGCTGTGGCTATCCAACAGAGAAGGATGCTATGTTAGCTAGCTGGCTGTGGCTATCACAGAGACTTTTGCTATGTTAGCTAGCTGGCTGTGGCTATCCACAGAGAAGGATGCTATGTTAGCTAGCTGGCTGTGGCTATCCAACAGAGAGGGATGCTATGTTAGCTAGCTGGCTTTGGCTATCCAACAGTTGAGGGATGCTATGTTAGCTAGCTGGCTGTGGTGACAACAGAGTAGGGATGCTATGTTAGCTAGCTGGCTGTGGTTTGTCCAAAAGGGATGCTTGTTAGCTAGCTGGCTGTGGCTATCAACATCAAATGCAAATCAAATCAAATCAAATCAACAGAGAGGGATGCTATGTTAGCAGCTGGCTGTGGCTATCTCAACAGAGAGGGATGCTATGTTAGAAAGCTGGCCTAAAACCCCAACAGCAAGGATGCAGGTGTTAGCTAGCTGGCTGTGGCTATCCAACAGAGAAGGATGCCAAAACCTAGCTGGCTGTGGCTATCCAACAGAGAAGGATGCTATGTTAGCTGGCTGGCTGTGGCTATACAACAGAAGGATGCAAGATGTTAGCTGGCTGGCTAAATGGCTATCCACAGAGAGGGATGCTATGTTAGCAGCTGGCTGTCGCTATCCAACAGAGAGGGATGCATGGCCAGGTGGACTATGTTAGCTGAAAGCTGGCTGTGGCTATCCAACAGAAGGATCTCATGTTAGGTAGTCCTGGGGCATGTCTAGGGCTCAGGTCCAACAGAAACTGGAACAGCAGCATGGCCTGGCTGTGGCTATCCAACAGAGAGGGATGCTATCCAATACATCACTGGAACCTCACTGGACTTTTGGTGTTATTAATTTATTGCCACCGGGGCCCTCCGGTGTCACTGCTTACTGACTATACATTGTAACGTTACTATATGACTCTAGCAGGTTTACTAATTACGTATTAGTTCTATTAGCTATGTTGACCATGTTGTTACTTTAGCTAATATGGTGACAACGATGTAGCCTGTGTGTAGCGGTTATGATATGGTTTGTCTTGAAAATGTTTTCTTCGCCTGGTCACATACAGCTGTGTTGTGCGTAAAAAAAATCCACAAACGAAGAGAAAGGGTGAGGTGGGCAGTGCATAGTTGCGAGAAGGAATACAACGTGGCTGCTATGAAAGTGAACTGTGTTTACGCATGATCAAGGGGTGTATTCATTCTGACCAAAATCTGTTAAAACGTTTTCTTTACATCCACATTTTCTCTCGACCTGTGTGCAGCAACATTGTAAACGTTCAGTCATAGGCTAGGTTGTAACAAACACGTGATTGGTATTGGGAAGATTTGAGAATCACGTATATTAGCTTAATTAAACCTATCAATGTTTTATTGAACTGGGCGAATGGAATATTCTACAGTCATCCAATATGCTGTAATAGACATAAGGCCAAAAAAAGAACATCACTAATGACATATAAGGCTTCAACATAGTTCGATATCTGTCATGTACATATACGTAAATACATGTGTACAATACATGTTCAAATATATGTCAATATATATGTTTTCCGTATACTGTACTGTCTGTAGTAGTTTACTAGAGGTCAGTGCTTTGTCTGTAGTAGTTACTAGAGGTCAGTGCTTTGTCTGTAGTAGTTACTAGAGGTCAGTGCTTTGTCTGTAGTAGTTTACTAGAGGTCAGTGCTTTGTCTGTAGTAGTTACTAGAGGTCAGTGCTTTGTCTGTAGTAGTTACTAGAGGTCAGTGCTTTGTCTGTAGTAGTTACTAGAGGTCAGTGCTTTGTCTGTAGTAGTTTACTAGAGGTCAGTGCTTTGTCTGTAGTAGTTACTAGAGGTCAGTGCTTTGTCTGTAGTAGTTACTAGAGGTCAGTGCTTTGTCTGTAGTAGTTACTAGAGGTCAGTGCTTTGTCTGTAGTAAATCAAATCAAATCAAATTTTATTTGTCACATACACATGGTTAGCAGATGTTAATGCGAGTGTAGCGAAATGCTTGTGCTTCTAGTTCCGACAATGCAGTAATAACCAACAAGTAATCTAACTAACAATTCCAAAACTACTACCTTATACACAGTGTAAGGGGATAAAGAATATGTACATAAGGATATATGAATGAGTGATGGTACAGAGGAGCATAGGCAAGATACAGTAGATGATATCGAGTACAGTATATACATATGAGATGAGTATGTAAACAAAGTGGCATAGTTAAAGTGGCTAGTGATACCTGTATTACATAAGGATGCAGTCGATGATATAGAGTACAGTATATACGTATGCATATGAGATGAATAATGTAGGGTATGTAAACATTATATAAGGTAGCATTGTTTAAAGTGGCTAGTGATATATTTACATCATTTCCCATCAATTCCCATTATTAAAGTGGCTGGAGTTGAGTCAGTGTCAGTGTCAGTGTGTTGGCAGCAGCCACTCAATGTTAGTGGTGGCTGTTTAACAGTCTGATGGCCTTGAGATAGAAGCTGTTTTTCAGTCTCTCGGTCCCAGCTTTGATGCACCTGTACTGACCTCGCCTTCTGGATGATAGCGGGGTGAACAGGCAGTGGCTCGGGTGGTTGATGTCCTTGATGATCTTTATGGCCTTCCTGTAACATCGGGTGGTGTAGGTGTCCTGGAGGGCAGGTAGTTTGCCCCCGGTGATGCGTTGTGCAGACCTCACTACCCTCTGGAGAGCCTTGCGGTTGAGGGCGGAGCAGTTGCCGTACCAGGCGGTGATACAGCCTGCCAGGATGCTCTCGATTGTGCATCTGTAGAAGTTTGTGAGTGCTTTTGGTGACAAGCCGAATTTCTTCAGCCTCCTGAGGTTGAAGAGGCGCTGCTGCGCCTTCTTCACGATGCTGTCTGTGTGAGTGGACCAATTCAGTTTGTCTGTGATGTGTATGCCGAGGAACTTAAAACTTGCTACCCTCTCCACTACTGTTCCATCGATGTGGATAGGGGGTGTTCCCTCTGCTGTTTCCTGAAGTCCACAATCATCTCCTTAGTTTTGTTGACGTTGAGTTTGAGGTTATTTTCCTGACACCACACTCCGAGGGCCCTCACCTCCTCCCTGTAGGCCGTCTCGTCGTTGTTGGTAATCAAGCCTACCACTGTTGTGTCGTCCGCAAACTTGATGATTGAGTTGGAGGCGTGCGTGGCCACGCAGTCGTGGGTGAACAGGGAGTACAGGAGAGGGCTCAGAACGCACCCTTGTGGGGCCCCAGTGTTGAGGATCAGCGGGGAGGAGATGTTGTTGACTACCCTCACCACCTGGGGGCGGCCCGTCAGGAAGTCCAGTACCCAGTTGCACAGGGCGGGTTCTTGAGACCCAGGGTCGAGTTTCTAGAGGTCAGTGCTTTGTCTGATGTTTACTAGAGGTCAGTGCTTTGTCTTGGAGGGTACTCTGGTGTTTTGAATGCTGAGTTTACTAGAGGTCAGTGCTTTGTCTGTAGTAGTTACTAGAGGTCAGTGCTTTGTCTGTCAGTGCTTTGTCTGTAGTTTACTAGAGGTCAGTGCTTTGTCTGTAGTAGTTAAAGGTCAGTGCTTTGTCGTAGTTTACAGTCCAGCCTGGCTCATATTTGGGATAAACCATGCCAGATGTGGTGGGGAAGATTTCATCTCTGCCATTGCAATGGATTGGAAACAGATAATGAGATGAAATGGATCAATAATCTCTGAGAAGGTGCTGGCAGACCTGTTCTTCTTGAACACTGTTTTTGTAAACCAACCTTCTTGTGTATTTTATCATGTATTTGTATGTTTGATGAGTAGCTGCTGCATGTCTAGTATCTAATGGGGATACTAATAAACCACATTAAACCTGCCTGGAGACTGGAGGAAGAATATTATAGAATATTAATTTATTATTAAAGAATATTTCTCAGATTGAATTGTAGTGTTGTGATTTCCAATCCATGGAATTAGGCTACTATGATATTTGAATAAACTGTGATGTGTAATATTCAAGAGTCCCCCCCCCCCTATCATATTTTATTTCATAGAGTTCGCTAGCTTGTTGTCCAAAATCATCGGAAATTAATGGGGAAAAAAATAGAGTTTTGGAATTAATGCTGAAAATAAGGTCTGAGGTTAACACAGGTTTAAGAGATAATATCAGTCAGTTGACATGACATTTATGGGCTTTATGGCCTTTAAAAAAAAATTATGCTGAAGAATTCACAAAACGTGTCATTAGTTGTTTTTAAAAAAATGGAACCTTTATTTAACTAGGCAAGTCAGTTAAGAACAAATTCTTATTACAATGACGGCCTAGGAACAGTGGGTTAACTGCCTGTTCAGGAGCAGAACGACAGATTTTTACCTTGTCAACTAGGGATTCGATCCAGCAACCTTTCTAACTGTTTGGCTACCTGCCGCCTCGTGGAATATGGAGATTGTCTCATAGGACAAAACGTATAAGATCTCCTACCACCTACCTTATTTTCAACATTTATCCAAAAACCATACAAAAAAAAAATAGATTTCCCGATGGGCTTTGAACTATGTCTGAGTAAGTTCCTAAAAAAAACATGATTACTCTCTATTTGTATTTCAATCTGTGTGCCGCGTTCACGTGTTAGTCGGAACTCTGAAATATCCGACTTGCTGACTGGTTTAACGCGGCATGTGTATAACTACAACCTATTAGCAAACATTTCAGAGTTTCCTATTTCCGACTAGCACGTGAACGCGGTAATAATCTCTCATGTATACTGAGCAAAAAATAAACGTAACATGCAAAGCTTTCAAAGATTTTACTGAGTTACAGTTCATATAAGGAAAGCAATTTAAATAGATTCATTAGGTCCTAATCTATGGATTTCACATGACTGAGAATACAGAAGGTAGTGGATCAGAAAAACCAGTCAGTACCTGGTGTGATCACCACTTGCCTTGTGCAGGATGACACATCTCTTTCACATAGTATTGCTCAGGCTGTTGACTGTGGAATGTTGTCCCCGCTCCTCTTCAATGGCTGTGCGAAGTTGCTCGATATTGGCAGGAACTGGAACACACTGTCATACACATCGATCCAGAGCATCCCAAACATGCTCAATGGGTGACATGTCTGGTGAGAATGCAGGCCATGGAAGAACTGGGACATTTTCAGCTTCCATGAATGGTGTATAGATTCTTAGTGACATGGGTAGTAGCAGTGGCGCAGTGGTCTAAGGCACTGTATCTCAGTGCAAGAGGGTTCACTACAGTCACTGATTTCAAATCCAGGCTGTTTCACATCTGGCTGTGATTGGGAGTCCCATAGGGTGGTGCACAATTGGCCCAGCGTTGTCTGGGTTTGGCCAGGGTAGGCTGTCATTATAAATAAGAATTTGTTCTTAACTGACTCACCTAGTTAAACAAAATGATCATGCTGAAACATGATGTGATGGTGGTGGGTGAACGGCATAACAATGGGCCTCAGAATCTCACCATGGTATCTCTGTGCATGCAAATTGCCACCAATAAAATGCAATTGTGTTCGCTGTCTGTAGCTTTTGCCTGCCGATACCATAACCCCACTGCCACCATGGGGCACTCTGTTCACAATTTTGACATCAGCAAACCGCTCGCCCACACGACGCCATACATGTGGTCGGCAGTTGTGAGGCCGGTTGAACCTACTGCCAAATTCTCTAAAACGATGTTGGAGGCTGCTTATGGTAGAGAAATGAACATTAAATTATCTGGCAACAGCTCTGGTGGACATTCCCGCAGTCAGCGGGCCAATTGCACGCTCCCTCAAAACTTGAGATATCTGTGGCATTGTGTTGTGTGACAAAACTGCACATTTTAGTGTGGCCTTTTATTGTCCCCAGCACAAGGTCCACCTGTGTAATGATCATGCTGTTTAATCAGCTTTTTGATTTGCCACACCTGTCAGGTGGATGGATAATCTTGGGCAACAGGGATGTAAACACATTTGGCAAAACAAATGAGATAAATAATATGTTTTAATTATATGGATAATTTCGGGGATCTTTTATTTCAGCTCAAGATACATGGGACCAGCACTACATTTCGCGTTTATATTTATGTTCAGTGTAAAACTCGTGGGATATGTCTCGTTCCAGTCTAGTCGGAAACGAGTAAACGCGGAAATTTCTGACTTGTCATCTGGTTGAAAGCGGCAATTGTATAACTATAAACAGTTACAAAAGTTGAAAATTACCGAGTTTCCTGGTGCCGACTAGTATGTGAACGTGGCAATAATGTTTTGGGACGCGCAAATTTGCGTCATGTGACGTGTCCCTGAACCCGGAAGAGATTTCTGCTGCAGAGCCGCAGCCAGAGTACAATCTCAACTTGCAAAGTTTTTAACAGTAAAGTAAGTTTTCACATAAACATAAGAACACGTACCGGGTCCGTACTAGTGTGGCAGCTAGTTAGCAGATTCGTGCAAAAAAACAAGTTTTTACTGTCGAGTCTTCAAAATGTGGATGCTATGCTATGTAGCTAGTTAGCTTGCTCAGTTGTCGCAAAACGTTAGATGTCAACGAATATTTGCACGCTGTAACTACGCACTGAGAGACACATGCTACCTTTCTCTAATCGCTAGTTAGCCACTTTTATTTTTAAATCAATTTGTTCGATAACAACCTAGACGTTAACAAACAGACTAGCCAGCTAATGCCTATAATGGCATGTCAGCCTGAATGATCTAGTCTCGGGGAATCACATTGTTTACATTGTGGGAGGCAACCCGTCTCAGTCAAACAACTCAGCAGCAACACTGTGTCCCCACTTAGTTGATTTGTGTGATGAGCTTTTCCCCAAGCAGGTTTGAACTAGAAATTATATTGTGCACCTTTTTAGTGTCGGAACCTACTTATCCAGACTGAAAACACAGTCCAAAATCACACAATGTTAATAGATCACGTTCAGTAGATGACTGTTGACAATGCGTATAGGCATTTGCTAAAATACAACTCGTTTATCAATTGTGGTACACAGATGCTTTAGCCACCATTCCTAAATGGCATCTCCCCATTTGTTTACATGTTCTTTTCTCCCAGGTGTGAGAGCCAAGATGCCAATGTTACCTGGGGCCAATGGTCCATGATGCATGTGGAGGGTTATGGAGACGCCACTGAACTGTGCTGAAGAGCAACAACCCCCTCCTGCCTTCCCTGCCTCCTGGTCAACAGTCACACCACAGGAGTCTCCTGCAGACAGAAACGACAAGGGGAATGCTGTTGGCTTTGTGTTGGTGCATGCAGGTTTGGTGTACTTACAAGTACTTGTCTTGATTTTTTTCTACGTAAATTAGCCGTTGTCAGGTGTCCGATATAATCAAATTAATTTTTATAGACCTTCGTACATCAGCTGATATCTCAAAGTGCTGTACAGAAACCCAGCCTAAAACCCAGCCTAAAACCCCAAACAGCAAGCAATGCAGGTGTAGAAGCACGGTGGCTAGGAAAAACTCCCTAGAAAGGCCAAAACCTAGGAAGAAACCTAGAGAGGAACCAGGCTATTTGGGGTGGCCAGTCCTCTTCTGGCTGTGCCGGGTGGAGATTATAACAGAACATGGCCAAGATGTTCAAATGTTCATAAATGACCAGCATGGTCAAATAATAATAAGGCAGAACAGTTGAAACTGGAGCAGCAGCACGGTCAGGTGGACTGGGGACAGCAAGGAGTCATCATGTCAGCTAGTCCTGAGGCATGGTCCTAGGGCTCAGGTCCTCCGAGAGAGAGAAAGAAAGAGAGGGCATACTTAAATTCACACAGGACACCGAATAGGACGGGAGAAGTACTCCAGATATAACAAACTGACCCTAGCTCCCCGACACATAAACTACTGCAGCATAAATACTGGAGGCTGAGACAGGAGGGGTCAGGAGACACTGTGACCCCATCCGAGGACACCCCCAGACAGGGCCAAACAGGAAGGATATAACCCCACCCACTTTGCCAAAGCACAGCCCCCACACCACTAGAGGGATATCTTCAACCACCAACTTACCATCCTGAGACAAGGCTGAGTATAGCCCACAAAGATCTCCACCATGGCACAACCCAAGGGGGGCACCAACCCAGACAGGATGACCACATCAGTGAATCAACCCACAATGACATTCAGTTTACATGTGATAAGGATAAGTTACTGTATCTATCTATCTATCTATATATTGAATCTGTTATCACTTCTGTTATCGTGTTCTGTCTTCTTACCTACTACTTTAATGGTTTCCCGCTGTTCACACATCTTTGGTAGAGTGCGTCCCCTATTCTAATTTATCAGCAGTTGTTGAACACACGTGTGCGTGCGTGTGTGTGTGTGTGTGCGCACGCGTGTGTGTGTGTGTGCGCGCGTGTGTGAAAATACTATTCTCTTCCTCAATAGTGTGCAGAAATGAGTACAACATCCTGGCATTTACATTTTCAAAAATTCCATAAAACATATTTTCCTATTTCCCCTCCCCCTACTATTTAGAACCCAAGTATTGTATTCTGACCACTGACTATGCAGACTGTGAAAGAGAGGCCTACAAAATGGATGTAGGGTGATGTCATCATTAACCAGCTGTTGAAAACAACACACTGTCTTTACTGATGAATTTGCAACCCTTTTTTAAAAATATTTTTTTACATTACATACCTTCTTTTCACTTCTTTGTGTGTTTATTTTTTTTCAGGAGCAGGATACCACTCTGAGTCCAAAGCCAAGGAATACAAGCATGTCTGCAAGAGAGCTTGTCAGAGAGTGAGTTTCCTTCGACTTGTCCAGCGCTTCCTGCATCAGTGCAGAATGCACCGCTTTGCACGTTGCTTTGGCAATGTTAACACCTGTTTCCCATGCCAATAAAGCCCCTTGAATTGAATTGAATTGAATTGAATTGAGAGGAAGCCGCACTAGAGTATTGAGATGCAGCCTGAGACGACAGCGCTGTGGTCGTGTTCAGATCAGGAGGACAGGGAGGGATCTAGCACCCTGTAGTAGTAGTGCACTACGTTGGACCATTTGGAACGCACATCTCCGTCTTCAGAGAGGAGTCCAATGTTGCGTCAGGGAGTTATGTGTTGGTAACACGCCATCGTCAGTCTCAGCTGGCCCGGAGAAAACTACATGCTGTAATGTCATGTTCCGGCACTTTCTGTGTTTTCAGCTTTGTACAGCAGAAAACCTCCTTTACTTTTATTTTATAGTCCATAGAGCAGCAACAGATGTCCACGGGGAACATTGGCTGTCTGTCCAAGTCTCTATCCTGTCTCTGTACTGTCTATCTGTATGCTGTCTCTGTCTGTCTGTCTCTGTGCTGTCTATCCTTTCTCTGTACTGTCTGTCTACATGCTGTCTCTGTGCTGTCTGTCCTTTCTCTGTACTGTCTGTCTATATGCTGTCTCTGTGCTGTCTGTCTCTGTGCTCGCTCTGTCTCTGTCCTGTCTCTGTACGGTCTGTCTATATGCTGTCTCTGTGCTGTCTATCCTGTCTGTCTCTGTGCTCTCTCTGTCTCTCTAATGTCTCTATCCTGTCTCTGTACGGTCTGTCTATATGCTGTCTCTGTGCTGTCTGTCTCTGTACTCTCTCTGTCTCTTTGATGTCTCTATCCTGTCTCTGTACTGTTTGTCTATATGCTGTCTGTCTCTGTGCTGTCTCTATCCTGTCTCTGTACTGTCTGTCTATATGCTGTCTCTGTGCTGTCTCTGTGTTGTCTGTCTTTGTGCTGTCTACTGTCTCTTTGCTGTCTCTGTGTTGTCTGTCTTTGTTCTGTCTCTGTGCTGTCTGTCTCTGTGCTGTCTTGTCTCTTTGCTGTCTCTGTGTTGTCTCTGTCATGTCCCTACTGTCTCTTTCTCTGTTGTCTACTGTCTCTGTCTATATTCTGTCTAGGTGCTCTCTCTCTGTGTACTATCTCTGTCTCTGTGCCGTCTCTGTGCCGTCTCTGTCTCTGTGCCATCTCTGTCTCTGTGCCGTCTCTATCCTGTCTCTGTGCTGTCTGGTCTATATGCTGTCTCTGTCTGTGCTGTCTCTCTCTGTTCTGTCTCTGTCTCGATGCCGTCTCTGTGCTGTCTCTGTCTCTGTGCTGTCTCTCTCTGTTCTGTCTCTGTCTCGATGCCGTCTCTGTGCCGTCTCTGTCTCTGTGCCGTCTCTGTCTCTGTCTCGGTGCCGTCTCTGTCTCTCTGTCTCTGCCGTCTCTGTCTCTGTCTCGGTGCCGTCTCTGTCTCGGTGCCGTCTCTGTCTCTGTCGGTCGTGCCGTCTCTGGTGCCGTCTCTGTCTCTGTGCCGTCTCTGTCTCTGTCTCTGTCTCTGTGCCGTCTCTGTCTCTGTCTCTGTCTCGGTGCCGTCTCTGTCTCGCCGTCTCTGTCTCGTGTGCCGTCTCTGTCTCTGTGCCGTCTCTGTCTCTGTCTCTGTGTCTCTGTCTCTGTCTCGGTGCCGTCTCTGTCTCGGTGCCTGTCTCTGCCTCTGCTGTCTCGGTGCCGTCTCGGTGCCGTCTCTGTCTCGGTGTCTCTGTCTCTGTCTCGGTGTCGTCTCTGTCTCGGTGCCGTCTCTGTCTCTGTCTGTAATGTCTGTGCTGTCCCTGTAGTGTTGAGTGATGCAGTAGGTACATGCTGTCTCTGTAGTGTTGAGTGATGCAGTAGGTAAATGCTGTCTCTGTAGTGTTGAGTGATGCAGTAGGTAAATGCTGTCTGTAGTCTGAGTGTTGATATAGTAGGTAAATGCCGTCTCTGGTTAGTGTTGAGTGATGCAGTAGGTAAATGCTGTCTCTGTAGTGTTGAGTGATATAGTAGGTAAATGCCGTCTCTGTAGTGTTGAGTGATATAGTAGGTAAATGCCGTCTCTGTAGTGTTGAGTGATGCAGTAGGTAAATGCTGTCTCTGTAGTGTTGAGTGATGCAGTAGGTAAATGCTGTCCCTGTAGTGTTGAATGATACAGTAGGTACATGCTGTACTGTGAAATATGATCCCCATGATTTGTTGGTGTTCAATCAGCAAGGGGAGAGTTTGTATTGCTCTTACCCTGTTGCATCATGGGTCGTGTTCATTAGGGCATGCAACGGACAACAATGAGTAAGTCCAGGGAGCATTGTGTTGAGACTCTCCCTGTTTCAGTCCCTTGTTCGCCACGGCGACTGTAAACTGTCCTACCTGTAACGTGACGTCTCTCTCTCAGGCTGTGGACAGACTGAAAGCTGGTGCTCTGGCAGTGGACGCCGTGACCGCAGCCCTTGTTGAGCTTGAGGTTAGTGTGTGTGTGACCGCAGCCCTTGTTGAGCTTGAGGTTAGTGTGTGTGTGACCGCAGCCCTTGTTGAGCTTGAGGTTAGTGTGTGTGTGACCGCAGCCCTTGTTGAGCTTGAGGTTAGTGTGTGTGTGTGACCACAGCCCTAGTTGAGGTTAGTGCCTGTGTGTGTGTGTGTGTGTGTGTGTGTGTGTGTGTGTGTGAGACCACAGACCTAGTTGAGCTTGAGGTTAGTGTGTGAGAGACCACAGACCTTGTTGAGCTTGAGGTTAGTGTGTGTGTGTGTGAGACCACAGACCTAGTTCAGCTTGAGTTATCTTGGAACCAGAGATGATTTAAACGTGTTCTATGACACATTAGGGCTGTGTGGTTTTTGTTACGTCACAGCCTTATTCTCAAATTGATGAGGAAATGTTTTTCTTTCAGGAAAAGTTTGTCTTTAATCAGTCTTTTTTGTTGTAGGCTGTCATTGTAAATACGAATTTGTTCTAAACTTGACTTGCCTAGTTAATAAAATAAATAAATTCTATACACAATACCCCATAATGACAAAGCGAAAACAGGTTTTTAGAAATGTTTGCAAATGTTTTTTTTTTTTTTAAAGGATATCGTATTTACTTACTTTTTCAGACCCTTTGCTATGAGACTCGAAATTGAGCTCCGGTGAATCCTGTTTCCATTGAACATCCTTGAGATGTTTCTACAACTTGATGGGAGTCCACCTGTGGTAAAATCAATTGATTGGACATGATTTGGAAAGGCACACACCTGTCTATATAAGGTCCCACAGTTGACAGTGCATGTAAGAGCAAAAACCAAGTTATGAGGAACAAGGAATTGTTCGTAGAGCTCCGAGACAGGATTGTGTTGATGCACAGATCTGGGGAAGGGACTAAAACATGTCTGCAGCATTGAAGGTCCCAAAGAACACAGTGGCCTCCATCAAGATGAACGGAGCAAAGTACAGAGAGACCCTTGACAAAAAACCTGCTCTAGAACGAAGGACCTCAGACTGGAACGAAGGTTCACCTTCTAACAGGACAACGACACTAAGTAAACAGCCAAGAGCAGGAGGAGCTTCGATACAAGTTTCAATGTCCTTGAGTTGCCCTGCCAGAGCCCCGACTTGAACCCCCATCGAACATCTTTAGAGAGACCTGAAAATAGCTGTGCAGCGATACTCCCCATCCAACCTGACAGAGCTTGAGAGGATCTGCAGAGAAGAATGAAACTGCCCAAATACAGGTGTGCCAAGCTTGTAGCGTCATACCCAAGAAGACTCGAGGCTGTAATCGCTGCCAAAGGTGCTTCAACAAAGTACCGAGTAAAGGGGATGAATACTTACGCAAATATGATATTTCAGTTTTTTATTTGTAATAAATTTACAAACATTTCTAAACACCTGTTTTTTTGCTGTGGCATATTGTGTGTGTGTAGGATACATTTTAAGAAAAATATAAAGATTTTAGATTTAGGCTGTTATGTAACAAAATGTAGAAAAAGTCAAGGGGTCTGAATACTTTCCTAATGCACTGTAAATTTGGCCTCGGTGTAATTTCACCCTGAATTCATTCGAATTTTGCTGACTGTTTGAATTGCGGTGTATTTGTACAACAAAGCTGATTTTAGGGGAAAAAAAATTGTCCATAAAAAAAAAAAGTAAAGCCCTATTGAATCTGAGTACAGACACGCATTAAATCCAACCACAGATGCCTTTTAAAGCACTACTCCTGAATTCTATAAACATACATATCACAGAATGAGTATTTAATGGACTGAAGGACTCTTAGGATCCTTACAAAGTGATGTGTGACACTTAAGGCAGGTCCTCACCAGACATCACCGGCAACAACGTCGCCTATGGTCACAAACCCACCGTCGCTGGACCAGACAGGACTGGCAAAAAGTGCTCTTCACTGTCAAGTCGCAGATTTGTCAGTGTTCTGCCATATTGTCAAAGGAATGAGCCCGGATCTCAATCCCATTGAGCACCTCTGGGACCTTGTTAGATCGGAGGGTGCGTTACAGGGAGGGCTCATGGGCCATTCTCAGGCCAGAAATGTCAATGGGACCTGTTGGATCTGCAAGGGTGAGGGCTAGGGCCATTCTCATCCCAGAAATGTCTGGGACCTGTTGGATCGGAGGGTGAGGGATAGGGCCATTCCCCCCAGAAATGTCCAGGAACTTTCAGGTGCCTTGGTGGAAGAGTGGGGTAACATCTCACAGCAAGAACTGGCAAATCTGGTGCAGTCCATGAGGAGGAGATGCACTACAGTACTTAATGCAGCTGGTGGCCACAACAGATACTGACTGTTACTTTTGATTTTGACCCCCCCCCCCTTTGTTCAGGGACACATGACTCAATTTCTGTTAGTCACATGCCTGTGGAACTTGTTCAGTTTATGTCTCAGTTGTTGGATCTTGTTATGTTTGTACAAATATTTACACATGTTAAGTTTGCTGAAAAAATAAACGCAGTTGACAGTGAGAGGATGTTTCTTTGTTTATCTGTGTCAAAATGTCAGTTCATGATTCTTCTAAATGTTTTTGTCATCCACAGGATTCTCCGTTCACCAACGCGGGAATGGGCTCTAACTTAAACCTGTCGGGGGAGATCGAGTGTGACGCCAGCATCATGGATGGGAAGTCTTTACGTTATGGAGCAGTAGGTGCTGTTAGCGGTGAGTTACTGACCAACCACTGATGCCTTAGTGTTTGTGTAACTAGCATCTATTTAAAGCCCTATCCCAGGGGGCAAGACTTCGAGAAAATATCTTCTATTCTGGTTGTAATGTTGTCAGATTGACGTTATTTTAACCAGCTCTGCCTGTTGGGATCTATGGTAGAACTTCAGCTATAAGCAACCCTGAACCAATCCTTCAGCTATAAGCAACCCTGAACCAACCCTTCAGCTATAAGCAACCCTGAACCAACCCTTCAGCTATAAGCATTGTACAGTCACCTGAACCAACCCTTCAGCTATAAGCAACCCTGAACCAACCATTCAGCTATAAGCATTGTACAGTCACCTGAACCAACCCTTCAGCTTTGTGGAGTGTATTCCTCGATAGCTGGTTCTACATCTACAGATCCAACCCCTTTTAAAAGAGTGACGATGTTATTGGCTTCGTAACCAGTCCTGCACTGTGTTCACCATTAACATTTCAGCAGTCTGCCCTGCGCCAAAAAGTTATTGTTTTTATAAGGCCTCCAGCAAAGACAGATCTCCTGAGTATAGACTTCACAATGTTCTGAGAACAAACACACACACACACACACACACACACACACTAGAGGCGAACGTCAGCGGGCATTTCGACATTGAGATAAAACAACAAAAAAAGACACAGCATGCTGTAACAGTCAGCCATTTTTTAATTTAAATTAGTACATGACAAATGAAAGGTTCTTGGCTCCGATTGGACCTGTTCTGTTTTGTTCTGTTCTTTCCAGGCCCATATTTCACATAAGGGCACCGTAGTAATGCACTACGTAGGTGTATTGTAAACCACGTCCTATAACAGGTCTATGAAACTGGCCAAGGTTGTAGGTTCAATTCCCACAGAGATCCGAGACACTTAACAAAAAAAAAATTTATTTACTCACTTCTCTTGTAAGAAGTTTGGATAGATGTGTCTGCTAAGTGGAATACACCACAACAGTACCTGGCGTCTATTTACTGGCTCCATTAACCTGTTGTGGAGGTCCTCAGCTGATGTGCTAGTCTGTGGTTTTGAAGGCCGGTTGGATGTACCGCCAAATTCTCTAAAACGACATTGGATGCGCTTTACGGTAGAGAAAATGAACTTTCAATCCTCTGGAAACGGCTCTGGTGGACATTCCTTTACAGTCAGCATGACAATTTCATGCCTCCAACTTCTGTGGCGTTGTGTTGCGTGACGAAATTGTATATTTGAGTGGCCTTAATATTGTCCCCGGGACAAGGTGCACCTGTGTAATGATCATGCTGTTTAATCAGCTTCTTGATATGCCACACCTGTCAGGTGGATGGATTATCTTGGCAAAGGAGAAATGTTCACTAACGAGGATGTAAACAAAGTTTTGTACTTTATATATATATAATTAATTAGTACCAGTCAAATGTTTGGACACACCTACTCATTCAAGGGTTTTTCTTTATTTTTACTATTTTCTACATTTTCTATTTTCTACAAAACTATTCAATAACACTTATGGAATCATGTAGTAACCAAAAAAGTGTTCAACAAATCAAAATAGATTTGAGGTTCTTCAAAGTAGCCACCCTTTGCCTTGATGACAGCTTTGCACACTCTTGGCATTCTCTCAACCAGCTTCATGAGGTAGTCACCTGGAATGCATTTAAATTAACAGGTGTGCCTTGTTAAAAGTTAATTTGTGGCATTTCTTTCTTTCCTGTGTTTGAGCCATTCAGATGTGTTGTGATAAGGTAGGGGGGGTAAACAGAAGATAGACCTATTTGGTAAAACAGAGGCCTTCATGGTCAATTTGCTGCAAAGAACACTACTAAAGAACACTACTAAAGAACACTACTAAAGAACACTACTAAAGAACCCCAGTAAGAAGAGACTTGCTGGGGCCAAGAAACACAAGAAATGGACCTCTGGAAATCTGTCCTTTTGGTCTGATGAGTCTAAATTTTAGATTTTTTTGGTTTCAACCGCCGTGTCTTTGTGAGATGCAGAGTAGGTGATCTCTTCCCAACGTGAAGCATGGAGGAGCATGGAGGAGGAGGTGTTATGGTGTGGCGGTGCTTTGCTGGTGACACTGTCAGTGATTTATTTAGAATTCAAGGCACACTTAACCAGCATGTCTACCACAGCATTCTGCAGCGATACGCCATCCCATCTGGTTTGGGCTTAGTGAGACTATCATTGGTTTATCAACAGGACAATGACCCAACACACTTCCAGGCTGTGTAAGGGCTATTCTACCAAGAAGGAGAGTGATGGAGTGCTGCATCAGATGACCTGGCCTCCACAATCCCCCGACCTCAACCCAATTGAGATGGTTTGGGATGAGTTGGACCGCGGAGTGAAAGAAAAGCAGCCAACAAGTGCTCAACATATGTGGGAACTCCTTCAAGACCGTTAGAAAAGCATTCCAGGTGAAGCTGGTTGAGATAATGCCAAGGTGTGCAAAGCTGTCATCAAGGCAAAGGGTGGTTACTTAGAAGAATCTAAAATATAAAATATACTTTGATTTTAACACTTTTTTTTGGTTACTACATGATTCCGTATGTGTTATTTAATAGTTTTGATGTCTTCACTATTATTCTACAATGTAGAAAATAGTAAAAAATAAAAAAAAACTTGAATTAGTAGGTGTAGCCAAACTTTTGACTCGTATTGTATATTCATTATTTTTGTACTTTTGTGTGTGTGTGTGTGGAGGGGGGGGAAGCGGAGGCACTAACTTCTTACAATTCTACACATTTTGCCATGAGGTGGAGAGAAAATGTTACTGTTTTAAAGCTAATTTCCTACAATGCTAAGCATTTTGCCATGACTTGTGACGTGTTCATATGTCTCGGAGGTCTCGTGCACGGACCAAAATGTGGACGGCCTTTGTGTTCACCAGAACCAGGATTAATAAAACACTGGTCTAATGGACTAATCCATCTCATCATTAGCTGCGGTGCTGGGTTCTCCCTTCAAGCATTTTTTAAATGTTTTTTTTTATTTAACCTTTTATTTAACTAAGCAAGTCAGTTAAGAACAAATTCTTATTTACAATGACTGCCTAGGAACAGTGGGTTAACTGGCCTAGGAACAGTGGGGTTAACTGGTCTAGGAACAGTGGGTTAACTGGTCTAGGAACAGTGGGTTAACTGGTCTAGGAACAGTGGGTGAACTGGTCTAGGAACAGTGGGTGAACTGGCCTAGGAACAGTGGGTGAACTGGTCTAGGAACAGTGGGTGAACTGGTCTAGGAACAGTGGGTGAACTGGTCTAGGAACAGTGGGTGAACTGGTCTAGGAACAGTGGGTGAACTGGTCTAGGAACAGTGGGTGAACTGGTCTAGGAACAGTGGGTGAACTGGTCTAGGAACAGTGGGTGAACTGGTCTAGGAACAGTGGGTGAACTGGTCTAGGAACAGTGGGTGAACTGGTCTAGGAACAGTGGGTGAACTGGTCTAGGAACAGTGGGTGAACTGGTCTAGGAACAGTGGGTGAACTGGTCTAGGAACAGTGGGTGAACTGGTCTAGGAACAGTGGGTGAACTGGTCTAGGAACAGTGGGTTAAATGTCTTGTTTTAGGGGCAGAACGACAGATTTTTTTTTTTTACCTTGTCAGTTCGATCTAGCAACCTTTCGGTTACTTGGCCCAACGCTCTAACCACTAGGCTTCCTGCCTATTGAAACTACTACCTGCTGATTTCTTGGTTTATTACATAAGAACAGCAGAGTGAACATGTGTTACGCCATCCTAACCACAGAACATGACCTGGTGGATCTATATGTACCATGGAGACAGGGCCCTATGTAACCCCAGAACATGGCCTGGTGGATTTATATGTACCGTGGAGACAGGGCCCTATGTAACCCCAGAACATGGCCTGGTGGATCTATGTACCATGGAGACGGGGCCCTATGTAACCCCAGAACATGGCCTGGTGGATCTATATGTACCATGGAGACGGGGCCCTATGTAACCCCAGAACATGGCCTGGTGGATCTATATGTACCATGGAGACGGGGCCCTATGTAACCCCAGAACATGGCCTGGTGGATCTATATGTACCATGGAGACGGGGCCCTATGTAACCCCAGAACATGGCCTGGTGGATCTATATGTACCATGGAGACGGGGCCCTATGTAACCCCAGAACATGGCCTGGTGGATCTATATGTACCATGGAGACGGGGCCCTATGTAACCCCAGAACATGGCCTGGTGGATCTATATGTACCATGGAGACGGGGCCCTATGTAACCCCAGAACATGGCCTGGTGGATCTATATGTACCATGGAGACGGGGCCCTATGTAACCCCAGAACATGGCCTGGTGGATCTATATGTACCATGGAGACGGGGCCCTATGTAACCCCAGAACATGGCCTGGTGGATCTATATGTACCATGGAGACAGGGCCCTATGTAACCCCAGAACATGGCCTGGTGGATCTATATGTACCATGGAGACAGGGCCCTATGTAACCCCAGAACATAACCTGGTGGATCTATATGTACCATGGAGACGGGGCCCTATGTAACCCCAGAACATGGCCTGGTGGATCTATATGTACCATGGAGACAGGGCCCTATGTAACCCCAGAACATGGCCTGGTGGATCTATATGTACCATGGAGACGGGGCCCTATGTAACCCCAGAAGATGGCAATGGAGACAGGGCCCTATGTAACCCCAGAACATGGCCTGGTGGATCTATATGTACCATGGAGACAGGGCCCTATGTAACCCCAGAACATGGCCTGGTGGATCTATATGTACCATGGAGACAGGGCCCTATGTAACCCCAGAACATGGCCTGGTGGATCTATATGTACCATGGAGACGGGGCCCTATGTAACCCCAGAACATGGCCTGGTGGATCTATATGTACCATGGAGACGGGGCCCTATGTAACCCCAGAACATGGCCTGGTGGATCTATATGTACCATGGAGACGGGGCCCTATGTAACCCCAGAAGATGGCCTGGTGGATCTATATGTACCATGGAGACAGGGCCCTATGTAACCCCAGAAGATGGCCTGGTGGATCTATATGTACCATGGAGACAGGGCCCTATGTAACCCCAGAACATGGCCTGGTGGATCTATATGTACCATGGAGACGGGGCCTTATGTAACCCCAGAACATGGCCTGGTGGATCTATATGTACCATGGAGACGGGGCCCTATGTAACCCCAGAACATGGCCTGGTGGATCTATATATACCATGGAGACGGGGCCCTATGTAACCCCAGAAGATGGCCTGGTGGATCTATATGTACCATGGAGACGGGGCCCTATGTAACCCCAGAACATGACCTGGTGGATCTATATGTACCATGGAGACAGGGCCCTATGTAACCCCAGAACATGGCCTGGTGGATCTATATGTACCATGGAGACAGGGCCCTATGTAACCCCAGAACATGGCCTGGTGGATCTATATGTACCATGGAGACAGGGCCCTATGTAAACCCCTTGATTCACAACCTTTCTGTTTCCTGTGCAGGTATAAACAACCCAGTGCTGGTGGCCAACAGGTTACTGAGTGAAGCCCAGAAAGGAAAACTGTCAGCCGGACGAATACCCCCCTGGTAAACATCTCTTTACTATTTACTTGTCCAGTATTTTGTCTTACCTTTCACAGATTTACTTTGTGGAACTGAATGTAACCCAGGAGGCTCTAACTATTTCTGTAACAATCCCTGGCACAGCAGTAACACGCTACTAACGCTACACGCTACTGAAATGACTGAGAGAACATATAATGCAACTGGGGAGAGAGAGAGAGCTAGAGGTGTGATTTAACTGTGTGATCTCTGCGTTGAATTTCCTCCACTGAAAAGCATCGCTTATTGTCCTCTTTATCTCTTCAGCTTTCTAGTGGGTCGAGGAGCACATGACTGGGCTGTGAACCATGGGATACCTCCTTGTCCCTCAGAGAAGATGGCTACCAGTGAGTATCTGTCAATCAGTCAATCATGTTTTCTAGCTGGGGGTCCAAATCCTGACCTATGAGTGACCATGTAAATGAGTGTAAATCAACATTGTTTTCCTAACCTTTTGAGTGAACCTGACCGTGTGGTAATGACCAGCCTGGCCGTGTGGTAATGACCAGCCTGGCCGTGTGGTAATGACCAGCCTGGCCGTGTGGTAATGACCAGCCTGGCCGTGTGGTAGCGACCAGCCTGGCCGTGTGGTAATGACCAGCCTGGCCGTGTGGTAATGACCAGCCTGGCCGTGTGGTAATGACCAGCCTGGCCGTGTGGTAATGACCAGCCTGGCCGTGTGGTAGCGACCAGCCTGGCCGTGTGGTAGCGACCAGCCTGGCCGTGTGGTAGCGACCAGCCTGGCCGTGTGGTAGCGACCAGCCTGGCCGTGTGGTAGTGACCAGCCTGGCCGCGTGGTAGTGACCAGCCTGGCCGCGTGGTAGTGACCAGCCTGGCCGCGTGGTAGTGACCAGCCTGGCCGCGTGGTAGTGACCAGCCTGGCCGCGTGGTAGTGAC
>NC_056452.1:29881446-29933946 GCF_018296145.1 Oncorhynchus tshawytscha | reverse complement strand
GTTCACCTGTCCTCCACGGCTGGTCACCTGTCCTCCACGGCTGGTCACCTGTCCTCCACGGCTGGTCACCTGTCCTCCACGGCTGGTCACCTGTCCTCCACGGCTGGTCACCTGTCCTCCACGGCTTTTCACCTGTCCTCCACGGCTTTTCACCTGTCCTCCACGGCTGGACACCTGTCCTCCATGCCCCACCTCACCCACGGCTGCTCACCTGTCCTCCACGGCTGTTTACCTGTCCTCCACGGCTGTTTACCTGTCCTCCACGGCTGTTTACCTGTCCTCCACGGCTGCTCACCTGTCCTCCACGGCTGCTCACCTGTCCTCCACGGCTGCTCACCTGTCCTCCACGGCTGGTCACCTGTCCTCCACGGCTGCTCACCTGTCCTCCACGGCTGCTCACCTGTCCTCCACGGCTGGTCACCTGTCCTCCACGGCTGGACACCTGTCCTCCACGGCTGGACACCTGTCCTCCACGGCTGTTCACCTGTCCTCCACGGCTGTTCACCTGTCCTCCACGGCTGTTCACCTGTCCTCCATGCCCCACCTCACCCACGGCTGCTCACCTGTCCTCCACGGCTGTTTACCTGTCCTCCACGGCTGTTTACCTGTCCTCCACGGCTGCTTACCTGTCCTCCACGGCTGCTTACCTGTCCTCCACGGCTGCTTACCTGTCCTCCACGGCTGCTCACCTGTCCTCCACGGCTGCTCACCTGTCCTCCACGGCTGCTCACCTGTCCTCCACGGCTGCTCACCTGTCCTCCACGGCTGCTCACCTGTCCTCCACGGCTGCTCACCTGTCCTCCACGGCTGTTTACCTGTCCTCCACGGCTGTTTACCTGTCCTCCACGGCTGCTCACCTGTCCTCCACGGCTGCTCACCTGTCCTCCACGGCTGCTCACCTGTCCTCCACGGCTGCTCACCTGTCCTCCACGGCTGCTCACCTGTCCTCCACGGCTGCTCACCTGTCCTCCATGCCCCACCTCCACCAATGGCTGTTTACCTGTCTTCCACGGCTGTTCACCTGTCCTCCACGGCTGTTCACCTGTCCTCCACGGCTGTTCACCTGTCCTCCACGGCTGTTCACCTGTCCTCCACGGCTGTTCACCTGTCCTCCATGGCTGTTCACCTGCCCAGTCATGGGAAATCCATAGATTAGGGCCTAATTAATTTATTTCAATTGACCGATTTTCCTGAAATGGTCTGTAACTCAGCAAAATCTTTGAAATTGTTGCATGTTGTGTAAATATTTTGGTTCAGTAGTTTAGATTAGGAATATAACCCTTGCCACTAGGGGGCGTATGTAGTCTGTTGTCTGACCCACCACCATCAGACCCAGACAAGACCACCTTCAACTAATCACCTGGCACATAAAATAACTCATAGAGGAAATCTGATTTCACTTTGTGTGTCTTTCTCATCTTACCTTCTGTGGACATGACAGGGTAGCCTAGTGGTTAGAGCGTTGGACTAGTAACTTAAAGGTTGCAAGTTCAAATCCCCGAGCTGACAAGGTACAAATCTGTCGTTCTGCCCCTGAACAGGCAGTGTTACCGTCCCTCTCCAGTATATGAGCTATGTGTTCTGTGTTACCGTCCCTCTCCAGTATATGAGCTATGTGTTCTGTTACCGTCCCTCTCCAGTATATGAGCTATGTGTTCTGTTACCTTCCCTCTCCAGTATATGAGCTATGTGTTCTGTTACCTTCCCTCTCCAGTATATGAGCTATGTGTTCTGTGTTACCGTCCCTCTCCAGTATATGAGCTATGTGTTCTGTTACCTTCCCTCTCCAGTATATGAGCTATGTGTTCTGTGTTACCGTCCCTCTCCAGTATATGAGCTATGTGTTCTGTTACCGTCCCTCTCCAGTATATGAGCTATGTGTTCTGTTACCTTCCCTCTCCAGTATATGAGCTATGTGTTCTGTTACCTTCCCTCTCCAGTATATGAGCTATGTGTTCTGTTACCTTCCCTCTCCAGTATATGAGCTATGTGTTCTGTTACCGTCCCTCTCCAGTATATGAGCTATGTGTTCTGTTACCTTCCCTCTCCAGTATATGAGCTATGTGTTCTGTTACCTTCCCTCTCCAGTATATGAGCTATGTGTTCTGTTACCTTCCCTCTCCAGTATATGAGCTATGTGTTCTGTTACCTTCCCTCTCCAGTATATGAGCTATGTGTTCTGTTACCGTCCCTCTCCAGTATATGAGCTATGTGTTCTGTTACCTTCCCTCTCCAGTATATGAGCTATGTGTTCTGTTACCGTCCCTCTCCAGTATATGAGCTATGTGTTCTGTGTTACCTTCCCTCTCCAGTATATGAGCTATGTGTTCTGTTACCTTCCCTCTCCAGTATATGAGCTATGTGTTCTGTTACCGTCCCTCTCCAGTATATGAGCTATGTGTTCTGTTACCTTCCCTCTCCAGTATATGAGCTATGTGTTCTGTTACCGTCCCTCTCCAGTATATGAGCTATGTGTTCTGTTACCTTCCCTCTCCAGTATATGAGCTATGTGTTCTGTGTTACCGTCCCTCTCCAGTATATGAGCTATGTGTTCTGTGTTACCGTCCCTCTCCAGTATATGAGCTATGTGTTCTGTGTTACCGTTACCGATCCCTCTCCAGTATATGAGCTATGTGTTCTGTTACCTTCCCTCTCCAGTATATGAGCTATGTGTTCTGTTACCTTCCCTCTCCAGTATATGAGCTATGTGTTCTGTTACCTTCCCTCTCCAGTATATGAGCTATGTGTTCTGTTACCTTCCCTCTACAGTATATGAGCTATGTGTTCTGTGTTACCGTCCCTCTCCAGTATATGAGCTATGTGTTCTGTTACCGTCCCTCTCCAGTATATGAGCTATGTGTTCTGTTACCTTCCCTCTCCAGTATATGAGCTATGTGTTCTGTGTTACCGTCCCTCTCCAGTATATGAGCTATGTGTTCTGTTACCTTCCCTCTCCAGTATATGAGCTATGTGTTCTGTGTTACCGTCCCTCTCCAGTATATGAGCTATGTGTTCTGTTACCTTCCCTCTCCAGTATATGAGCTATGTGTTCTGTTACCTTCCCTCTCCAGTATATGAGCTATGTGCTCTGTGTTGCCTTCTCTGTACAGTATATGAGCTATGTGTTCTGTGTTACCGTCCCTCTCCAGTATATGAGCTATGTGTTCTGTTACCTTCCCTCTCCAGTATATGAGCTATGTGTTCTGTTACCTTCCCTCTCCAGTATATGAGCTATGTGTTCTGTGTTACCGTCCCTCTCCAGTATATGAGCTATGTGTTCTGTTACCTTCCCTCTCCAGTATATGAGCTATGTGCTCTGTGTTGCCTTCTCTGTACAGTATATGAGCTATGTGTTCTGTGTTACCGTCCCTCTCCAGTATATGAGCTATGTGTTCTGTTACCGTCCCTCTCCAGTATATGAGCTATGTGTTCTGTTACCTTCCCTCTCCAGTATATGAGCTATGTGTTCTGTTACCTTCCCTCTCCAGTATATGAGCTATGTGTTCTGTTACCTTCCCTCTCCAGTATATGAGCTATGTGTTCTGTTACCTTCCCTCTCCAGTATATGAGCTATGTGTTCTGTTACCTTCCCTCTCCAGTATTTGAGCTATGTGTTCTGTGTTACCGTCCCTCTCCAGTATATGAGCTATGTGTTCTGTTACCTTCCCTCTCCAGTATATGAGATACGTGTTCTGTGTTACCGTCCCTCTACAGTATATGAGCTATGTGCTCTGTGTTGCCTTCTCTGTACAGTATATGAGCTCTGTGCTCTGTGTTACCGTCCCCCTACAGGGTATGAGCTATGTGCTCTGTGTTGCCTTCCCAGTACAGTATATGAGATATGTGCTCTGTGTTACCGTCCCTATACAGTATATAAGCTATGTGTTCTGTTACCTTCCCTCTACAGTATATGAGCTATGTGTTCTGTGTTGTCTAGAGTTCAGTCTATCGGCCTACAAGTGTCTATCTTATCTTACCTTCCCTCTCCAGTATATGACCTATGTGTTCTGTGTTACCTTCCCCCTACAGTATATGAGCTATGTGTTCTGTGTTACCTTCCCAGTACAGTATATGAGCTATGTGCTCTGTGTTGCCTTCCCAGTACAGTATATGAGATACGTGTTCTGTGTTGTCTAGAGTTCAGTCTATCGGCCTACAAGAGGAACAAGCACAAGATGGAGCTGGCAGAGAAGGTGGATACAGGGTTTAATCATCACAGTAAGAAGAGACGACAAGCAAGTGAAACCGTGAGTAGCTCCCTCCTACACCCCACTTCAGCACCTGGTCAGAGTCATCAACCATGTCACCTGTCTCAAGACAAGATAACGTGGGGAGTATCTCGGGTCGGATTTCCTCGGACACAGATAAAGTCACTAGCACTTTCAATGGATAATTTTGAGTTATTTTAGTCCAATCTTAATCTGTGTCCAGGAAACCAGTCCTTATTGTTTCACTTGTACCATAATATTACTGTAAACTGGTTCGGCACGACTAAAAATATATATTTTTAAATGCAGTAAGTAATTAGTGAGGTGTGGTCAGAGAGATGCTGACTGTTTGATTAAAGAAACATCTACCCCCACAGTGATGTCCTCCACATTTACCCCCACAGTGATGTGATGTCCTCCACATTTACCCCCACAGTGATGTGATGTCCTCCACATTTACCCCACAGTGATGTCCTCCACATTTACCCCACAGTGATGTCCTACACATTTATCCCACATTGATGTCCTACACATTTACCCCACAGTGATGTCCTCCACAATAACCCCCACAGTGATGTGATGTCCTACACATTTACCCCCACAGTGATGTCCTCCACATTTACCCCCACAGTGATGTCCTCCACATTTACCCCCACAGTGATGTCCTCCACATTTACCCCCCACAGTGATGTCCTCCCATTTACCGTCCCCCACAGTGATGTCCTCCACATTTACCCCCACAGTGATGTCCTCCACATTTACCCCCACAGTGATGTCCTCCACATTTACCCCCACAGTGATGTCCTCCACATTTACCCCCACAGTGATGTCCCTCCACATTTGCTCCCCCCACAGTGATGTCCTCCACTCTCCACATTTACCCCACAGTGATTTCCTCCACATTTACCCCCACAGTGATGTCCTCCACATTTACCCCCACAGTGATGTCCTCCACTCTCCACATTTACCCCCACAGTGATGTCCTCCACATTTACCCCCACAGTGATGTCCTCCACATTTACCCCCACATTTACCCCACAGTGATGTCCTCCACATTTACCCCCACAGTGATGTCCTCACATTTACCCCCACAGTGATGTCCTCCACATTTACCCCCACAGTGATGTCCTCCACATTTACCCCACAGTGATGTCCTCTCTCCACATTTACCCCCACAGTGATGTCCTCCACATTTACCCCACAGTGATGTCCTCCACTCTACACATTTACCCCCACAGTGATGTCCTCCACTCTACACATTTACCCCCACAGTGATGTCCTCTCTACACATTTACCCCCACAGTGATGTCCTCCCTCTACACATTTACCCCCACAGTGATGTCCTCCACTCTACACATTTACCCCCACAGTGATGTCCTCCACTCCACATTTACCCCACAGTGATGTCCTCCTCCACATTTACCCCCACAGTGATGTCCTCCACATTTACCCACATTTACCCCCACAGTGATGTCCTCCACTCTCCACATTTACCCCCACAGTGATGTCCTCCACATTTACCCCCACAGTGATGTCCTCCACATTTACCCCCACAGTGATGTCCTCCACATTTACCCCCACAGTGATGTCCTCCACATTGACCCCCACAGTGATGTCCTCCACATTGACCCCACAGTGATGTCCTCCACATTGACCCCCACAGTGATGTCCTCCACATTTACCCCCACAGTGATGTCCTCCACATTTACCCCCACAGTGATGTCCTCCACATTTACCCCCACAGTGATGTCCTCCACATTTACCCCCACAGTGATGTCCTCCACTCTCCACATTTACCCCCACAGTGATGTCCTCCACTCTCCACATTTACCCCCACAGTGATGTCCTCCACATTTACCCCCACAGTGATGTCCTCCACTCTTCATTTACCCCCACAGTGATGTCCTCCACTCTACACATTTACCCCACAGTGATGTCCTCCACTCTACACATTTACCCCACAGTGATGTCCTCCCTCTACACATTTACCCCACAGTGATGTCCTCCACTCTACACATTTACCCCCACAGTGATGTCCTCCACTCTACACATTTACACCCCCACAGTGATGTCCTCCACTCTACACATTTACCCCCACAGTGATGTCCTCCACTCTACACATTTACCCCCACAGTGATGTCCTCCCACATTTACCCCCACAGTGATGTCCTCCACTCTCACATTTACCCCACAGTGATGTCCTCCACTCTACACATTTACCCCACAGTGATGTCCTCCCTCTACACATTTACCCCCACAGTGATGTCCTCCCTCTACACATTTACCCCCACAGTGATGTCCTCCCTCTACACATTTACCCCCACAGTGATGTCCTCCCTCTACACATTTACCCCCACAGTGATGTCCTCCCTCTACACATTTACCCCACAGTGATGTCCTCCACTCTACACATTTTACCCCCACAGTGATGTCCTCCGCTCTACACATTTACCCCCACAGTGATGTCCTCCCCTCTACACATTTACCCCACAGTGATGTCCTCCACTCTACACATTTACCCCCACAGTGATGTCCTCCCTCTACACATTTACCCCCACAGTGATGTCCTCCACTCTACACATTTACCCCCACAGTGATGTCCTCCACTCTACACATTTACCCCCACAGTGATGTCCTCCTCTACACATTTACCCCCACAGTGATGTCCTCCACATTTACCCCCACAGTGATGTCCTCCACTCTACACATTTACCCCCACAGTGATGTCCTCCACTCTACACATTTACCCCCACAGTGATGTCCTCCACTCTACACATTTACCCCACAGTGATGTCCTCCCTCTACACATTTACCCCCACAGTGATGTCCTCCACATTTACCCCCACAGTGATGTCCTCCACTCTCCACATTTACCCCCACAGTGATGTCCTCCACATTTACCCCCACAGTGATGTCCTCCACATTTACCCCCACAGTGATGTCCTCCACATTTACCCCCACAGTGATGTCCTCCACATTTACCCCCACAGTGATGTCCTCCACATTGACCCCACAGTGATGTCCTCCACATTGACCCCCACAGTGATGTCCTCCACATTTACCCCCACAGTGATGTCCTCCACATTTACCCCCACAGTGATGTCCTCCACATTTACCCCCACAGTGATGTCCTCCACTCTCCACATTTACCCCCACAGTGATGTCCTCCACTCTCCACATTTACCCCCACAGTGATGTCCTCCTCCACATTTACCCCACAGTGATGTCCTCCCCTCTACACATTTACCCCACAGTGATGTCCTCCCTCTACACATTTACCCCACAGTGATGTCCTCCCTCTACACATTTACCCCACAGTGATGTCCTCCACTCTACACATTTACCCCACAGTGATGTCCTCCACTCTACACATTTACCCCACAGTGATGTCCTCCCCTCTACACATTTACCCCCACAGTGATGTCCTCCACTCTACACATTTACCCCCACAGTGATGTCCTCCACTCTACACATTTACCCCCACAGTGATGTCCTCCACTCTACACATTTACCCCCACAGTGATGTCCTCCACTCTACACATTTACCCCCACAGTGATGTCCTCCACATTTACCCCCCAGTGATGTCCTCCACTCTACACATTTACCCCCACAGTGATGTCCTCCGCTCTATACATTTACCCCCACAGTGATGTCCTCCCTCTACACATTTACCCCCACAGTGATGTCCTCCCCCTCTACACATTTACCCCCACAGTGATGTCCTCCCCTCTACACATTTACCCCCAAAGTGATGTCCTCCACTCTACACATTTACCCCCACAGTGATGTCCTCCACTCTACACATTTACCCCCACAGTGATGTCCTCCACATTTACCCCACAGTGATGTCCTCCACTCTACACATTTACCCCCACAGTGATGTCCTCCACTCCACATTTACCCCCACAGTGATGTCCTCCACATTTATCCCCACAGTGATGTCCTCCACATTTACCCCCCACAGTGATGTCCTCCACATTTACCCCCCACAGTGATGTCCTCACATTTACCCCCACAGTGATGTCCTCCACATTTACCCCCACAGTGATGTCCTCCACATTTACAGTGATGTCCTCCACATTGACCCCCACAGTGATGTCCTCCACATTGACCCCCACAGTGATGTCCTCCACATTTACCCCCACAGTGATGTCCTCCACATTTACCCCCACAGTGATGTCCTCCACATTTACCCCCACAGTGATGTCCTCCACTCTACACATTTACCCCCACAGTGATGTCCTCCACATTTACCCCACAGTGATGTCCTCCACTCTACACATTTACCCCCACAGTGATGTCCTCCACATTTACCCCACAGTGATGTCCTCCACTCTACACATTTACCCCCACAGTGATGTCCTCCACTCTACACATTTACCCCCACAGTGATGTCCTCCTACACATTTACCCCCACAGTGATGTCCTCCCTCTACACATTTACCCCCACAGTGATGTCCTCCACTCTACACATTTACCCCCACAGTGATGTCCTCCCTCTACACATTTACCCCCCACAGTGATGTCCTCCACTCTACACATTTACCCCCACAGTGATGTCCTCCACTCTATACATTTACCCCACAGTGATGTCCTCCCTCTACACATTTACCCCCACAGTGATGTCCTCCACATTTACCCCCACAGTGATGTCCTCCCTCCACATTTACCCCCACAGTGATGTCCTCCACATTTACCCCACAGTGATGTCCTCCACATTTACCCCCACAGTGATGTCCTCCACATTGACCCCCACAGTGATGTCCTCCACATTGACCCCACAGTGATGTCCTCCACATTTACCCCCACAGTGATGTCCTCCACATTTACCCCACAGTGATGTCCTCCACATTTACCCCACAGTGATGTCCTCCACATTGACCCCCACAGTGATGTCCTCCACATTTACCCCCACAGTGATGTCCTCCCTCTCCACATTTACCCCCACAGTGATGTCCTCCACTCTCCACATTTACCCCCACAGTGATGTCCTCCACATTTACCCCACAGTGATGTCCTCCACTCTTCACATTTACCCCACAGTGATGTCCTCCCTCTACACATTTACCCCACAGTGATGTCCTCCCTCTACACATTTACCCCACAGTGATGTCCTCCCTACACATTTACCCCCACAGTGATGTCCTCCCCTCTACACATTTACCCCCACAGTGATGTCCTCCACATTTACCCCCACAGTGATGTCCTCCACTCTCCACATTTACCCCCACAGTGATGTCCTCCACATTTACCCCACAGTGATGTCCTCCACATTTACCCCACAGTGATGTCCTCCACATTTACCCCCACAGTGATGTCCTCCACATTTACCCCCACAGTGATGTCCTCCACATTGACCCCCACAGTGATGTCCTCCACATTGACCCCCACAGTGATGTCCTCCACATTTACCCCCACAGTGATGTCCTCCACATTTACCCCCACAGTGATGTCCTCCACATTTACCCCACAGTGATGTCCTCCACTCTCCACATTTACCCCCACAGTGATGTCCTCCAGCCCCACAGTGATGTCCACATTTACCCCCACAGTGATGTCCTCCACTCTTCACATTTACCCCACAGTGATGTCCTCCCTCTACACATTTACCCCACAGTGATGTCCTCCCTCTACACATTTACCCCACAGTGATGTCCCCTCTACACACATTTACCCCACAGTGATGTCCTCCACTCTACACATTTACCCCACAGTGATGTCCTCCACTCTACACATTTACCCCACAGTGATGTCCTCCCTCTACACATTTACCCCACAGTGATGTCCTCCACTCTACACATTTACCCCACAGTGATGTCCTCCACTCTACACATTTACCCCACAGTGATGTCCTCCACTCTACACATTTACCCCCACAGTGATGTCCTCCACTCTACACATTTACCCCCACAGTGATGTCCTCCACATTTACCCCACAGTGATGTCCTCCACTCTACACATTTACCCCCACAGTGATGTCCTCCGCTCTATACATTTACCCCCACAGTGATGTCCTCTACACATTTACCCCCACAGTGATGTCCTCCCTACACATTTACCCCCACAGTGATGTCCTCCCCTCTACACATTTACCCCCACAGTGATGTCCTCCACTCTACACATTTACCCCCACAGTGATGTCCTCCACTCTACACATTTACCCCCACAGTGATGTCCTCCACATTTACCCCACAGTGATGTCCTCCACTCTACACATTTACCCCCACAGTGATGTCCTCCCTCCACATTTACCCCACAGTGATGTCCTCCACATTTATCCCCACAGTGATGTCCTCCACATTTACCCCCACAGTGATGTCCTCCACATTTCAGTGATGTCCTCCACATTTACCCCCACAGTGATGTCTACCCCCACAGTGATGTCCTCCACTACACATTTACCCTCCACAGTGATGTCCTCCCTCCACATTTACCCCACAGTGATGTCCTCCACATTTCAGTGATGTCCTCCACATTTACCCCCACAGTGATGTCCTCCACTCTACACATTTACCCCCACAGTGATGTCCTCCACATTTACCCCACAGTGATGTCCTCCACTCTACACATTTACCCCCACAGTGATGTCCTCCCTCTCCACATTTACCCCCACAGTGATGTCCTCCACTCTACACATTTACCCCCACAGTGATGTCCTCCACTCTACACATTTACCCCACAGTGATGTCCTCTCTACACATTTACCCCCACAGTGATGTCCTCCACATTTACCCCACAGTGATGTCCTCCTCCACATTTACCCCACAGTGATGTCCTCCACTCTCACATTTACCCCCACACATTTACCCCACAGTGATGTCCTCCTCTACACATTTACCCCCACAGTGATGTCCTCCACATTTACCCCCACAGTGATGTCCTCCACATTTACCCCCACAGTGATGTCCTCCACAGTGATGTCCTCCACATTTACCCCCACAGTGATGTCCTCCACATTTACCCCCACAGTGATGTCCTCCACATTTACCCCACAGTGATGTCCTCCACATTTACCCCCACAGTGATGTCCTCCACATTTACCCCCACAGTGATGTCCTCCACATTTACCCCCACAGTGATGTCCTCCACCCCCACAGTGATGTCCTCCACATTTACCCCCACAGTGATGTCCTCCCATTGACCCCACAGTGATGTCCTCCACATTTACCCCACAGTGATGTCCTCCACATTTACCCCCACAGTGATGTCCTCCACTCTCCACATTTACCCCCACAGTGATGTCACTACCCCCACTTTGCTCCACATTTACCCCCACAGTGATGTCCTCCACTCTTCACATTTACCCCACAGTGATGTCCTCCCCTCTACACATTTACCCCACAGTGATGTCCTCCCTCTACACATTTACCCCACAGTGATGTCCTCCCTCTACACATTTACCCCACAGTGATGTCCTCCCTCTACACATTTACCCCACAGTGATGTCCTCCACTCTACACATTTACCCCACAGTGATGTCCTCCCTCTACACATTTACCCCACAGTGATGTCTACACATTTACCCCCACAGTGATGTCCTCCACACACATTTACCCCCACAGTGATGTCCTCCACTCTACACATTTACCCCCACAGTGATGTCCTCCACTCTACACATTTACCCCCACAGTGATGTCCTCCACTCTACATTTACCCCCACAGTGATGTCCTCCACATTTACCCCACAGTGATGTCCTCCACTCTACACATTTACCCCCACAGTGATGTCCTCCCCTCTACACATTTACCCCACAGTGATGTCCTCCTCTACACATTTCCCCCCCACAGTGATGTCCTCCCTCTACACATTTACCCCCACAGTGATGTCCTCCCTCTACACATTTACCCCCACAGTGATGTCCTCCTCCACATTTACCCCCCACAGTGATGTCCTCCACTCTACACATTTACCCCCACAGTGATGTCCTCCACTCTACACATTTACCCCCACAGTGATGTCCTCCACATTTATCCCCACAGTGATGTCCTCTCACATTTACCCCCACAGTGATGTCCTCCCTCCACATTTACCCCCACAGTGATGTCCTCCACATTTATCCCCACAGTGATGTCCTCCACATTTACCCCCACAGTGATGTCCCATTTACCCCCACAGTGATGTCCTCCACATTTACCCCCACAGTGATGTCCTCCACATTTACCCCCACAGTGATGTCCTCCACATTTACCCCCACAGTGATGTCCTCCACATTTACCCCCACAGTGATGTCCTCCATTTACCCCCACAGTGATGTCCTCCACATTTACCCCCACAGTGATGTCCTCCACATTTACCCCCACAGTGATGTCCTCCACATTTACCCCCACAGTGATGTCCTCCACTCTTCACATTTACCCCACAGTGATGTCCTCCCTCTCACATTTACCCCACAGTGATGTCCTCCACTCTACACATTTACCCCCCACAGTGATGTCCTCCCCTCTACACATTTACCCCACAGTGATGTCCTCCCTCTACACATTTACCCCCACAGTGATGTCCTCCACTCTACACATTTACCCCCACAGTGATGTCCTCCACATTTACCCCACAGTGATGTCCTCCCTCTACACATTTACCCCCACAGTGATGTCCTCCACTCTACACATTTACCCCCACAGTGATGTCCTCCACATTTACCCCCACATGTCCTCCACTCTACACATTTACCCCACAGTGATGTCCTCCCTCTACACATTTACCCCACAGTGATGTCCTCCACATTTACCCCCACAGTGATGTCCTCACTCTACACATTTCCACAGTGATGTCCTCTACACATTTACCCCCACAGTGATGTCCTCCACTCTACACATTTACCCCCACAGTGATGTCCTCCCTACATTTACCCCACAGTGATTTCCACATTTACCCCCACAGTGATGTCCTCCACATTTACCCCCACAGTGATGTCCTCCACTCACATTTACCCCCACAGTGATGTCCTCCACATTTACCCCCACAGTGATGTCCTCCACATTTACCCCCACAGTGATGTCCTCCACATTTACCCCCACAGTGATGTCCTCCACATTTACCCCCACAGTGATGTCCTCCACATTTACCCCCACAGTGATGTCCTCCACTCTCCACATTTACCCCCACAGTGATGTCCTCCACATTTACCCCCACAGTGTCCTCCATTTACCCCCACAGTGCACATTTACCCCCACAGTGATGTCCTCCACTCCACATTTACCCCCACAGTGATGTCCTCCACCACATTTACCCCACAGTGATGTCCTCCCTCTACACATTTACCCCCACAGTGATGTCCTCCCCTCTACACATTTACCCCCCCACAGTGATGTCCTCCCTCTACACATTTACCCCACAGTGATGTCCTCCCTCTACACATTTACCCCACAGTGATGTCCTCCCTCACATTTACCCCCACAGTGATGTCCTCCACTTCCACATTTACCCCCACAGTGATGTCCTCCACATTTACCCCCACAGTGATGTCCTCTCCACATTTACCCCCACAGTGATGTCCTCCACATTTACCCCCACAGTGATGTCCTCCACATTTACCCCCACAGTGATGTCCTCCACATTTACCCCCACAGTGATGTGTCCTCCACATTTCCATTTTACCCCCACAGTGATGTCCTCCACATTTACCCCCACAGTGATGTCCTCCACATTTACCCCCACAGTGATGTCCTCCTCCACATTTACCCCCACAGTGATGTCCTCCACTCCACATTTACCCCCACAGTGATGTCCTCCCACATTTACCCCCACAGTGATGTCCTCCACTCTCCACATTTACCCCACAGTGATGTCCTCCACTCTCCACATTTACCCCACAGTGATGTCCTCCTCACATTTACCCCACAGTGATGTCCTCCACTCTACACATTTACCCCACAGTGATGTCCTCCCCCCCCACAGTGATGTCCTCCACATTTACCCCTACAGTGACTACACATTTACCCCCACAGTGATGTCCTCCACATTTACCCCACAGTGACACTCTACACATTTACCCCCACAGTGATGTCCTCCACTCTACACATTTACCCCCACAGTGATGTCCTCCACTCTACACATTTACCCCCACAGTGATGTCCTCCACTCTACACATTTACCCCCACAGTGATGTCCTCCACTCTCCACATTTACCCCCACAGTGATGTCCTCCACTCTACACATTTACCCCCACAGTGATGTCCTCCACATTTACCCCCACAGTGATGTCCTCCACTCTACACATTTACCCCCACAGTGATGTCCTCCCTCTACACATTTACCCCCCACAGTGATGTCCTCCACTCTACACATTTACCCCACAGTGATGTCCTCCACTCTACACATTTACCCCCACAGTGATGTCCTCCACTCTACACATTTACCCCCACAGTGATGTCCTCCACTCTACACATTTACCCCACAGTGATGTCCTCCCTCTACACATTTACCCCCACAGTGATGTCCTCCACTCTACACATTTACCCCCACAGTGATGTCCTCCCTCTACACATTTACCCCCACAGTGATGTCCTCCCACATTTACCCCCACAGTGATGTCCTCCACTCCACATTTACCCCCACAGTGATGTCCTCCTCCACATTTACCCCCACAGTGATGTCCTCCACATTTACCCCCACAGTGATGTCCTCCCTCCACATTTACCCCCACAGTGATGTCCTCCCTCACACATTTACCCCCACAGTGATGTCCTCCACATTTACCCCACAGTGATGTCCTCCACATTTACCCCCACAGTGATGTCCTCCACATTTACCCCCCACAGTGATGTCCTCCACATTTACCCCCACAGTGATGTCCTCCATTTTGCCCCCCACAGTGATGTCCTCCACATTTACCCCCACAGTGATGTCCTGTCCTCCACATTTACCCCCACAGTGATGTCCTCCACATTTACCCCCCCCACATTTGATGTCCTCCACTCCCCACAGTGACATTTATGTCCTCCCCCCACAGTGATGTCCTCCACCAGTGATGTCCTCACATTTACCCCCACAGTGATGTCCTCCACTCTACACATTTACCCCCACAGTGATGTCCTCCCTCTACACATTTACCCCACAGTGATGTCCTCCCTCTACACATTTACCCCACAGTGATGTCCTCCACTCTACACATTTACCCCACAGTGATGTCCTCCACTCTACACATTTACCCCACAGTGATGTCCTCCACTCTACACATTTACCCCACAGTGATGTCCTCCACTTTACACATTTCCCCCCCACAGTGATGTCCTCCACATTTTACCCCACAGTGATGTCCTCCACTCTACACATTTACCCCCACAGTGATGTCCTCCACATTTACCCCACAGTGATGTCCTCCCTCCACATTTACCCCCACAGTGATGTCCTCCGCTCTATACATTTACCCCCACAGTGATGTCCTCCCCTCTACACATTTACCCCCACAGTGATGTCCTCCCTCTACACATTTACCCCCACAGTGATGTCCTCCCCTCTACACATTTACCCCCACAGTGATGTCCTCCACTCTACACATTTACCCCCACAGTGATGTCCTCCACTCCACATTTACCCCCACAGTGATGTCCTCCACATTTACCCCACAGTGATGTCTCACTCTACACATTTACCCCCACAGTGATGTCCTCCACTCTCCACATTTACCCCCACAGTGATGTCCTCCACATTTATCCCCACAGTGATGTCCTCCACATTTACCCCCACAGTGATGTCCTCCACATTTACCCCCACAGTGATGTCCTCCACATTTACCCCCACAGTGATGTCCTCCACATTGACCCCCACAGTGATGTCCTCCACATTGACCCCCACAGTGATGTCCTCCACATTGACCCCCACAGTGATGTCCTCCACATTGACCCCCACAGTGATGTCCTCCACATTTACCCCCACAGTGATGTCCTCCACATTTACCCCCACAGTGATGTCCTCCACATTTACCCCCACAGTGATGTCCTCCACTCTCACATTTACCCCACAGTGATGTCCTCCCCTCTACACATTTACCCCACAGTGATGTCCTCCCTCTACACATTTACCCCACAGTGATGTCCTCCCTCTACACATTTACCCCACAGTGATGTCCTCCACTCTACACATTTACCCCCACAGTGATGTCCTCCACATTTACCCCACAGTGATGTCCTCCACTCTACACATTTACCCCCACAGTGATGTCCTCCGCTCACATTTACCCCCACAGTGATGTCCTCCCCTCTACACATTTACCCCCACAGTGATGTCCTCCCCTCTACACATTTACCCCCACAGTGATGTCCTCCCTCTACACATTTACCCCCACAGTGATGTCCTCCACTCTACACATTTACCCCCACAGTGATGTCCTCCACTCTACACATTTACCCCCACAGTGATGTCCTCCACATTTACCCCACAGTGATGTCCTCCACTCTACACATTTACCCCCACAGTGATGTCCTCCACTCTCCACATTTACCCCCACAGTGATGTCCTCCACATTTATCCCCACAGTGATGTCCTCCACATTTACCCCCACAGTGATGTCCTCCACATTTACCCCCACAGTGATGTCCTCCACATTTACCCCCACAGTGATGTCCTCCACATTTACCCCCACAGTGATGTCCTCCACATTTACCCCCACAGTGATGTCCTCCACATTGACCCCCACAGTGATGTCCTCCACATTGACCCCCACAGTGATGTCCTCCACATTGACCCCCACAGTGATGTCCTCCACATTTACCCCCACAGTGATGTCCTCCACATTTACCCCCACAGTGATGTCCTCCACATTTACCCCCACAGTGATGTCCTCCACATTTACCCCCACAGTGATGTCCTCCACTCTTCACATTTACCCCACAGTGATGTCCTCCCTCTACACATTTACCCCACAGTGATGTCCTCCCCTCTACACATTTACCCCACAGTGATGTCCTCCTCTACACATTTACCCCACAGTGATGTCCTCCACTCTACACATTTACCCCACAGTGATGTCCTCCACTCTACACATTTACCCCACAGTGATGTCCTCCCCTCTACACATTTACCCCACAGTGATGTCCTCCACTCTACACATTTACCCCCACAGTGATGTCCTCCACTCTACACATTTACCCCCACAGTGATGTCCTCCACTCTACACATTTACCCCCACAGTGATGTCCTCCACATTTACCCCCACAGTGATGTCCTCCACTCTACACATTTACCCCCACAGTGATGTCCTCCACATTTACCCCCACAGTGATGTCCTCCACTCTACACATTTACCCCCACAGTGATGTCCTCCGCTCTACACATTTACCCCCACAGTGATGTCCTCCCCTCTACACATTTACCCCCACAGTGATGTCCTCCCCTCTACACATTTACCCCCACAGTGATGTCCTCCCCTCTACACATTTACCCCCACAGTGATGTCCTCCACTCTACACATTTACCCCCACAGTGATGTCCTCCACATTTACCCCACAGTGATGTCCTCCACTCTACACATTTACCCCCACAGTGATGTCCTCCACATTTACCCCCACAGTGATGTCCTCCACATTTACCCCCACAGTGATGTCCTCCACATTGACCCCCACAGTGATGTCCTCCACATTTACCCCCACAGTGATGTCCTCCACATTTACCCCCACAGTGATGTCCTCCACATTTACCCCCACAGTGATGTCCTCCACATTTACCCCCACAGTGATGTCCTCCACATTTACCCCCACAGTGATGTCCTCCACATTTACCCCCACAGTGATGTCCTCCACTCTCCACATTTACCCCCACAGTGATGTCCTCCACTCTCCACATTTACCCCCACAGTGATGTCCTCCACTCTCCACATTTACCCCCACAGTGATGTCCTCCACATTTACCCCCACAGTGATGTCCTCCACATTTACCCCCACAGTGATGTCCTCCACTCTACACATTTACCCCCACAGTGATGTCCTCCACTCTTCACATTTACCCCACAGTGATGTCCTCCCCTCTACACATTTACCCCACAGTGATGTCCTCCCCTCTACACATTTACCCCACAGTGATGTCCTCCACTCTACACATTTACCCCACAGTGATGTCCTCCACTCTACACATTTACCCCACAGTGATGTCCTCCCCTCTACACATTTACCCCACAGTGATGTCCTCCACTCTACACATTTACCCCCCACAGTGATGTCCTCCACTCTACACATTTACCCCCACAGTGATGTCCTCCACTCTACACATTTACCCCCACAGTGATGTCCTCCACATTTACCCCACAGTGATGTCCTCCACTCTACACATTTACCCCCACAGTGATGTCCTCCACATTTACCCCACAGTGATGTCCTCCACTCTACACATTTACCCCACAGTGATGTCCTCCGCTCTACACATTTACCCCCACAGTGATGTCCTCCCCTCTACACATTTACCCCCCACAGTGATGTCCTCCCCTCTACACATTTACCCCCACAGTGATGTCCTCCCCTCTACACATTTACCCCCACAGTGATGTCCTCCACTCTACACATTTACCCCCACAGTGATGTCCTCCACATTTACCCCACAGTGATGTCCTCCACTCTACACATTTACCCCCACAGTGATGTCCTCCACTCTACACATTTACCCCCACAGTGATGTCCTCCACATTTACCCCACAGTGATGTCCTCCACTCTACACATTTACCCCCACAGTGATGTCCTCCACATTTACCCCACAGTGATGTCCTCCACTCTACACATTTACCCCCACAGTGATGTCCTCCACTCTACACATTTACTCCCACAGTGATGTCCTCCACTCTACACATTTACCCACACAGTGATGTCCTCCACTCTACACATTTACCCCCACAGTGATGTCCTCCACTCTACACATTCAGTCCCAAATCCAATGTCCTCCTGTAATCCAAGGTGCTGCCAGATGACTATGTTGAGGAAAACCACACACACACACACACACACACACACACACACACACACACACACACACACACACACACACACACACACACACACACCCAGTCCTGTAATCTGTAGTCCGCCAGATGCCGATGGGAGGGAACAGTATAATGATGACCTGGAGATATGAGGGTGTGGAGACCTCAATTACTCACGAAGACATCACACACTCATAGTTACACAGGCACACACACACACACTGAATTCTTGCAATGAGACACCTAAACGTTGAAGGTGTTTAAAATGACCGTCCCTTTCGCTGACCGCCACGTACTCAGACACACAACAAGGGAGAGGCCATGCAGATGGGCAGTAGTAGCTGTAGTTACATAAACACTGTGAAGTAGCTTTATCTCTTAATAGTGGCACTGTGTCTCCGTGCTCCTCTGACACTGTGTCTCCGTGCTCCTCTGACACTGTGTCTCCGTGCTCAAGAGCTCCCAAGGTAACCTGCCTAAATGACTATCGCCCGAAGCACTCACATCTGTAGCCATGAAATGTATTTGAAAAGGCTGGTCATGACTCATATCAACACCATTATCCCAGAAACCCTGGACCCACTCCAATTCACATATCTCCCTACAGATCCACAGAGGACGCAATCTCTATTGCACTCCACACTTCCCTCTCCCATCTGGACAAGAGGAATACCTATATGTGAGAATGCTGTTCATTGACTACAGCATTGACTACAGCTCAGCGTTATTAATTACACTTTGTGTGTCAATGCTACATCATCCAGTCACTACAAAATGTGGAATAAGTCATGGGGTATGAATACCTTCTGAAGGCACTATATGTGAGAATGCTGTTTATTGACTACAGCTCAGCGTTCAACACCATAGTAACCGCCAAGCTCGTCAATAAGCTAAGGATCCTGGGACTAAACACCTCCCTCTGCAACTGATCCTGGACTTCTTGACGGGCCGCCCCCAGGTGGTGAGGGTAGGTAGCAACACTAACACAACACTGACCTTAAACACTGGAGCTCCCCAGGGGTGCGTGCTCAGTCCCCTCCTGTACTCCTTGTTCACCCACGACTTCAACACCATCATTAAGTTAGCTGATGACACAACAGGGGTAGGGGCCTGATCACAGACAACGATGAGACAGCCTATAGGGAGGAGGTCAGAGGACTGGCATTGTGGTGCCAGGATAACAACCTCTCCTTCAACGTGAGCAAGACGAAGGAGTTGATCGTGGACTACAGGAAATGGAGGGCTAGGCATGCCCCCATCCACATCGATGGGGCTGTAGTGGAGCAGGTGAACAGCTTCAAGTTCCTCGGTTTCCACATCGCTAAGGAATTAAGCACACCAACATGAATAGGGCACAACAACGCCTCTTCTCCCTCAGCAGGCTGAAAAGATTTGGGCCTCAGATCCTCAAAGTTCTACAGCTGCACCATCGAGAGCATCTTGACTGACTGCATCACCGCCTGGTATGGCAACTGCTTGGCATCTGACCGCAAGGCGCTACAGAGGGTAGTGCGTACGGCCCAGTACATCACTGGGGCCAAGCTTCCTGACACCCAGGACCTCTATACCAGGCGGTGTCAGAGGAAGGCCCTAAAAGACTCCAGCAACACCAGGTGGCTTCTGAAATGGTCAGAGACTTTTCTCTGCTACCACACGGCAAGCAGTACCAATACACCATGTCTGGAGCCAACAGGACCCTGAACAGCTTCTACCCCCAAGCCATAAGACTGCTAAACACACACACAAAACACACACACACACACACACACACACACACACACACACACACACACACACACACACACACACACACACACACACACACACTCACTCTTCCTGCTAAACTGAACAAAAAAGCGAAACGCAACATGCAACAATTTCAAATATTTTACCGAAGTTACAGTTCATATAAGAAAATCCGTCAATTTAAATAAGGCCCCAATTGATGGATTTCACATAGGCCCATGGGAGCCGGCCAGGCCAGGCCCAGCCAACCAGAATGAGTTTTTACCCGCCAAAGGGCTTTATTATAGACAGAAATACTTCTCAGCACCCCCAACCCTCATCAGAAGATCCCGCTTGTGAAGAAGCCAGATGTGGAGGTCCTGGGCTGTCCTGTTTTCCAAATTGGTAGAGAATTGAACATTAAATTCTCTGGCAACACAAATATCATACCTCTCCCCCCCAAAATGCTAACCTCTAACCATTACAATATCAGAGGAGGTTAGCATTTTTGGGGGGTATGATATTTGTGTGTCTGTAACTTTCTGAATATATAGAATGCTAACCTCCCTGTTATTATAATGGTGAGAGGTTATGGTAGAGACATTAAGATTCAATTATATGTCAACAGTTCTGGTGGACATTTCTGCAGTCAGCATGCCAATTGCACGCTCCCTCAACTTGAGACATCTGTGGCATTGTGTTGTGTGACAAAACTGCACATTTTAGTGTGGCCTTTTATTGTCCCAAGCAGAAGGTGCACCTGTGTAATGATCATGCTGTTTAATCAGCTTCTTGATATGCCACATCTGTCAGGTGGATGGTTTATCTTGGCAAAGGAGAAATGTTCACTAACGAGGATGTAAACAAACTTTTTGCAAAATTTAAGAGAAATAATTATGATTTTTTGTGGAGGACATCACTGTGGGGGTAAATGTGTAGAGTGGAGGACATCACTGTGGGGGTAAATGTGTAGAGTGGAGGACATCACTGTGGGGGTAAATGTGTAGAGTGGAGGACATCACTGTGGGGGTAAATGTGTAGAGTGGAGGACATCACTGTGGGGGTAAATGTGTAGAGTGGAGGACATCACTGTGGGGGTAAATGTGTCTTTTATTTGACCATGTTGTGTTTATATATTTTTTCTGTGTGTATATATATATATAATTACACACACACAGAATACAAAGAAAAAAAGAAAAATATATATATATATTTAATTAATTAATTAGTACCAGTCAAATGTTTTAGAACACCTACTCATTCCAGGGTTTTTCTTTATTTTTACTATTTTCTACATTGTAGAATAATAGTGAAGACATCAAAAACTATTAAATAACACATATGGAATCATGTATTAACCAAAACAGTGTTAAACAAATCAGATATGTTATATTTTTTATTCTTGCCTTGATGACAGCTTTGCACATTCTTGGCATTCTCTCAACCAGCTTCATGAGTTAGTCACCTGGAATGCATTTCAAGTAACAGGTGTGCCTTGTTAATTTGTGGACTTTCTTTCCTTAATGCGTTTGAGCCAATCAGTTGTGTTGTGACAATGTAAAAAAAAAAAAGTAGCCAATCAGCTTTGTTGTCAACCAGCTTCATGAGGTAGTCACCTGGAATGCATTTAAATTAACAGGTGTGGGTTAATTTGTAAGCCATTCAGATGTGTTGTGAAGATAAACAGAAGATCGCCCTATTTGGTAAAAGACCAAGTCCATATTATGGCAAGAACAGCTCAAATAAGCAAAGAGAAACAACAGTCAATCATTACTTTAAGACATGAAGGTCAGTCAATACAGAAAATGTCAAGAACTTTGAAAGTTTCTTCAAGTGCTATCACAAAAACCCTCAAGCGCTTTGATGAAACTGGCTCTCATGAGGACCACCACAGGAAAGGAAGACCCAGAGTTACCTCTGCTGCAGAGGATAAGTTCATTAGAGTAACCAGCCTCAGAAATTGCAGCCCAAATAAATACTTCACAGACTTCAAGTAACAGACACATCTCAACATCAACTGTTCAGAGGACACTGCGTAAATCAGGCCTTCGTGGTCAAATTGCTGCAAAGAAACCTCTATTAAAGGACACCAACAAGAAGAAGAGACTTGCTTGGGCCAAGAAACATGAGCAGTGGACATTAGACCGGTGGAAATCTGTCCTTTGGTCTGATGAGTCTAAATTTGAGATTTTTGTTTCCAACCGCTGTGTCTTTGTGAGACGCAGAGTAGGTGAACGGATGATGTGTGGTTCCCACCGTGAAGCATGGAGGAGGAGGTGTGATGGTGTGGGGCTGGTGACACTGTCAGTGATTTATTTAGAATTCAAGGCACACTTAACCAGCATGGCCTCCACAGCATTCTGCAGTGACACGCCATCCCATCTGGTTTGGGCTTAGTGGGACTATCATTTGTTTATCAACAGGACAATGACCCAACACACCTCCAGGCTGTGTAAGGGCTATTTTACCAAAAAGGAGAGTGATGGAGTGCTGCATCAGATGACCTGGCCTCCACAATTACCCGACCTCAACCCAATTGAAATGGTTTGGGATGGACCGCGGAGTGAAGGAAAAGCAGCCAACAAGTGCTCAGCATATGTGGGAACTCCTTCAAGACTGTTGGAAAAGCATTCCTCGTGAAGCTGGTTGAGAGAATGAGAATGAAGTAGGTGTGTCCAAACTTTTGACTGGAATGGAATTCGGTTCCATTTTGTTCCATTTTGGACACATCCATGGTAGCTAGCAATCTACACCCTATACAACTGACATGGCGCTTGAGGCAGTTCACTTGTAGTTTTCCCCACATACTAGGTGTATGTTATTGTTTACAAAGTTAACATTGTGATTCATCAGAATTAAGTTGGATTAATCCTGAACTATTCAAAGAAGAGAGAATTCATTGAACATAGAGAACTGTATTAGGTGTGTTGGTGTCAGTTGGCTAGTGGAGGTGTCTGTTGGCTAGTGGAGGTGTCTGTTGGCTAGTGGAGGTGTCTGTTTCGTGGAGGTGCAGTTGGTGGAGGTGTCAGTTGGCTCATGGAGGTGTCAGTTGGCTCGTGGAGGTGTCTGTTGGCTAGTGGAGGTGTCTGTTGGCTAGTGGAGGTGTCATAGAGGACTAGGTTTGAAAAGGGTTTTGATTTGCTTTCCTAGGCTCCTCCCCTGGGCTCCTCCTCCGTAATGTTGTAGCCTAAACCTACTGGATAGTTCATATGTCGTGGTGCTCTGCTTTCCCATGGCAGGATTGAGGCCTAGTTGAGCAACCATGAGATGATGACAATCAGTTGGTGGCTGCACCAGACTGACGTTGTAGAAGTATTAAAACAATGTCAATTTAGTCCATTTTTTACATTTTTGAGTTTTTACTTAACAATACGTTTTGTAGGTTATTTTTGCGATCATATCCTTTAAAAAAAAAAAAAAATTGAACTTGTTGAACTTTATAGCACACCAATTCAAAACAGCTTCCATTTGAGGAATCTAGTGCTGTGAATATGAGCTGTGTCAGAATGTGTTTTTAAGAGAGAGAGAGTGAGTGCGTAGAGTTTGTACTCAGAGAACCGTGTTGATTTCATAAAAAAATGTTGATTTCAGCTGGTCTGGTTCTGATTTTCATACAGCAATGCTATTAAGTCTCTGTTTGCCAAGCCATAAAAATGTTCCCATTTTTTGATTTAAAAAATAAATCTGAGACACAAACACCTGTTCCACATGTGAAAACCATGCGGATTATGGACAGAGAAGAGTGGAACTTTTAAAAATTGAATTGCACATAACTAAAAATATCTTACTTGAATAGATTTTGACATACTTTTGGTCATGTAGTGTATGTGGACCAGATCCCACTCATTGCTCATGGATCTGTGCTATAGCAGCACACAAGTAGACTTCAAATGCATGCTGGGCCGGGCACGCCCTGAGCCTGTGAAGTGAGTGCTACTGGAGCGGGCGAGAAGGCCGTCTCTTCAGCCTTTGGGAATGTCGCTCCATGCTCCAGTCAAATTGGGCTCCACTCCTTGCTCTGCTCATATACTCTGATGTGGACACCTGCTCGTCGAACATCTCATTCCAAAATCATGGGCATTAAAAATGGAGTTGATCCCACCCTTTGCTGTTATAACAGCCTCCACTGTTCTGTTCCCTCCACTGCGGGAACTTAATTATTTGTACCCCTTTTTCTCCCCAATTTAGTGGTATCCAATTGGTAGTTAGTCTTGTCCTATCGCTGCAACTCCTGTGCGGACTCGGGAGAGGCGAAGGTCGGGAGCCGTGAGTCCTCCGAAACACAACCCAGCCAAGCCGCACTGCTTCTTGACACAATGCCTGCTTAACCCGGAAGCCAGCCGCACCGGAGAAAACACCGTACACCTTGCGACCGTGTCAGCGTCCACTGGGCCTGGCCCGCCACAGGAGTCGCTAGAGCGCGATGGGACAAGAACATCCCTGCCGGCCAAACCCTCCTCTAACCCGGACGATGCTGGGCCAAACCCTCCCCTAACCCGGACAACGCTGGGCCAAACCCTCGCCTAACCCGGACGACGCTGAGCCAAACCCTCCCCTAACCCAGACAACATTCGGGCCAAACCCTCCCTAACCCGACAACACTTGGGCCAAACCCTCCCTAACCCGGACAACACTTGGGCCAAACCCTCCCCTAACCCGGACAACACTTGGGCCAAACCCTCCCCTAACCCGGACAACACTTGGGCCAAACCCTCCCCTAACCCGGACAACACTTGGGCCAAACCCTCCCTAACCCGGACAACACTTGGGCCAAACCCTCCCTAACCCGGACAACACTTGGGCCAAACCCTCCCCTAACCCGGACAACACTTGGGCCAAACCCTCCCCTAACCCGGACAACACTTGGGCCAAACCCTCCCCTAACCCGGACAACACTCGGGACAAACTCTCCCTTAACCCGGACAACACTTGGGACAAACCCTCCCCTAACCCGGACAACACTTGGGCCAAACCCTCCCCTAACCCGGACAACACTTGGGCCAAACCCTCCCTAACCCGGACAACACTTGGGACAAACCCTCCCCTAACCCGGACAACACTCGGGACAAACTCTCCCCTAACCCGGACAACACTCGGGCCAAACCCTCCCCTAACCCGGACAACACTTGGGCCAAACTCTCCCCTAACCCGGACAACACTTGGGCCAATTGTGCGCCGCCCCATGGGTCTTCCAGTCACGGACGGCTGCGACAGAGCCTGAACTCAAACCAGGATCGCTAGTGGCACAGCTAGCACTGCGATGCAGAGCCTTAGACTGCTGCGCCACATGGGAGGCCTTGTGTGCTCGATGTTATACACCTGTCTGCAACGGGTGTGGTTGAAATAGCCGAATCCACTAATATGAAGGGGGGTCCGCATACTTTAGTATGTATAGTGTATCTGACGTTCAAGAAAGGTTAGACTAAAATCCTTAAAATCTACAGCATAATGTCCATGTATCTTGTGAAAAGGAGCTGTCTTTGCCTGATCCATGTTCAGTCTGATGTGAGACTGTTGGCTGTTAGTGAGGAGTCCCTAGAGACTGCTGGCTGTTAGTGAGGAGTCCCTGGAGACTGCTGGCTGTTAATGAGGAGTCCCTGGAGACTGCTGGCTGTTAGTGAGGAGTCCCTGGAGACTGCTGGCTATTAGTGAGGAGTCGCTGGAGACTGCTGGCTGTTAGTGAGGAGTCCCTGGAGACTGCTGGCTGTTAGTGAGGAGTCCCTGGAGACTGCTGGCTGTTAGTGAGGAGTCCCTGGAGACTGCTGGCTGTTAGTGAGGAGTCCCTGGAGACTGCTGGCTGTTAGTGAGGAGTCCCTGGAGACTGCTGGCTGTTAGTGAGGAGTCCCTGGAGACTGCTGGCTGTTAGTGAGGAGTCCCTGGAGACTGCTGGCTGTTAGTGAGGAGTCCCTGGACTGCTGGCTGTTGGCCGGGAGTCCCTGGAGGCTGGCCGTTGGCCGGGAGTCCCTGGAGGCCTGGCCGGGAGTCCCTGGAGGCCGTTGGCCGGGAGTCCCTGGAGGCTGTTGGCCGGGAGTCCCTGGAGGCTGTTGGCCGGGAGTCCCTGGAGGCTGTTGGCCGGGAGTCCCTGGAGGCTGTTGGCCGGGAGTCCCTGGAGGCTGTTGGCCGGGAGTCCCTGGAGGCTGTTGGCCGGGAGTCCCTGGAGGCTGTTGGCCGGGAGTCCCTGGAGACTGTTGGCCGGGAGTCCCTGGCGACTGTTGGCCGGGAGTCCCTGGCGACTGTTGGCCGGGAGTCCCTGGCGACTGTTGGCCGGGAGTCCCTGGCGACTGTTGGCCGGGAGTCCCTGGCGACTGTTGGCCGGGAGTCCCTGGCGACTGTTGGCCGGGAGTCCCTGGCGACTGTTGGCCGGGAGTCCCTGGCGACTGTTGGCCGGGAGTCCCTGGCGACTGTTGGCCGGGAGTCCCTGGCGACTGTTGGCCGGGAGTCCCTGGCGACTGTTGGCCGGGAGTCCCTGGCGACTGTTGGCCGGGAGTCCCTGGCGACTGTTGGCCGGGAGTCCCTGGCGACTGTTGGCCGGGAGTCCCTGGCGACTGTTGGCCGGGAGTCCCTGGCGACTGTTGGCCGGGAGTCCCTGGCGACTGTTGGCCGGGAGTCCCTGGCGACTGCTGGCCGTTAGTGAAGAGTCCCTGGAGACTGTTGGCCGGGAGTCCCTGGAGACTGTTGGCCGGGAGTCCCTGGAGACTGTTGGCCGGGAGTCCCTGGAGACTGTGGCCGGGAGTCCCTGGAGACTGCTGGCCGGGAGTCCCTGGAGACTGCTGGCCGGGAGTCCCTGGAGACTGCTGGCCGGGAGTCCCTGGAGACTGCTGGCCGGGAGTCCCTGGAGACTGCTGGCCGGGAGTCCCTGGAGACTGTTGGCCGGGAGTCCCTGGAGACTGCTGGCCGGGAGTCCCTGGAGACTGCTGGCCGGGAGTCCCTGGAGACTGCTGGCCGGGAGTCCCTGGAGACTGCTGGCCGGGAGTCCCTGGAGACTGCTGGCCGGGAGTCCCTGGAGACTGCTGGCCGGGAGTCCCTGGAGACTGTTGGTTTAATACAATATGTTTCTGTACAGGGTTTGTTTTGCAAAGGCTTGAGTCTGAATCTTTAAACACATGTTCTCACACACAGACAGACAGACAGACACGGGGAGAGAGAGCGAGTCTGTGGAAGAGCGAGTCATCATGCCATCCACCGGCCTTTCCTTCGCCTCCAATTCACCAACAAGCCCCTTCCAAAGAAAACCTCAATCAGTGAAGGAAAACAAACGGTTCAGAAGAACAACAGAGAATGAACAGTTGAAAAATTTGAGAGGATAGAAGGATAAATGATTTCCTGATCGTGTTAATGTTGAACCTGGGTCCATTTCAACGGAATATTCCCATGTCTGGTGGTTCGAGGAAAGATGTCTGAGCAAAATATGCTCATTCCTAGGGTTAGAACGTCTAGAAGTCTTTGAGCAAAGCATGATCGATTGAGTTTGCCTTGGCCATAGCGTTCACACTTCATGTTTTATGGAGAGAGGGGTATTGGCAGCCACTGTATATTCACCACCATGCTTAAGAGACCTACTGTTGGATAGAACCACTGTACGTTATGTCTACTCAATTATATTGATTTAATTTGATTGATTATCTGATCATTATAAAGGTGAATCCTAACATCTGCTTGATTCGAATTTGATCTTAGCCCTTGATTTCAATGGGAGACTAAGTTAAAAGTGGACCTCTGGTGGGAGTTAAGATTCACCTTTTATGGACCTTGTTTTTCCTCTTGGAGTCGGTGTATGAATGAATGTTTTCTGAGTCACCCGATCTTGTTTTCCCTTTAGGAGAATGGATCAGGGTTGCTGGACACGGTGGGAGCGATCGTAGTGGACAGAGAGGGGAACGTGGCAGCTGCAGTGTCCAGTGGGGGTTTAGCCATGAAACACCCAGGCAGGGTGGGACAGGTACAGTAACTATGTCCTCTGGGTTGGTGGGACAGGTACAGTAACCATGTCCTCTGTGTCCCAGGCAGGGTGGGACAGGTACAGTAACCATGCCCTCTGGGTCCCAGGCAGGGTGGGACAGGTACAGTAACCATGCCCTCTGGGTCCCAGGCAGGGTGGGACAGGTACAGTAACCATGTCCTCTGGGTCCCAGGCAGGGTGGGACAGGTACGGTAACCATGTCCTCTGGGTCCCAGGCAGGGTGGGACAGGTACCGTAACCATGTCCTCTGGGTCCCAGGCAGGGTGGGACAGGTACAGTAACCATGTCCTCTGGGTCCCAGGCAGGGTGGGACAGGTACAGTAACCATGTCCTCTGGGTCCCAGGCAGGGTGGGACAGGTACCGTAACCATGTCCTCTGGGTCCCAGGCAGGGTGGGACAGGTACAGTAACCATGTCCTCTGGGTCCCAGGCAGGGTGGGACAGGTACAGTAACCATGTCCTCTGGGTCCCAGGCAGGGTGGGACAGGTACAGTAACCATGTCCTCTGGGTGGGACAGGGAGAGTAACCATGTCCTCTGGGTCCCAGGCAGGGTGGGACAGTAACCATGTCCTCTGGGTCCCAGGCAGGGTGGGACAGTAACCATGTCCTCTGGGTCCCAGGCAGGGTGGGACAGTAACCATGTCCTCTGGGTCCCAGGACAGGGTGGGACAGTAACCATGTCCTCTGGGTCCCAGGCAGGGTGGGACAGTAACCATGTCCTCTGGGTCCCAGGACAGGGTGGGACAGTAACCATGTCCTCTTGGTCCCAGGCAGGGTAACAGGGGACAGTAACCATGTCCTCTGGGTCCCAGGACAGGGTGGGACAGTAACCATGTCCTCTGGGTCCCAGGACAGGGCTTTAACAGGGTGATTTGTTGCCACTTGTCCAGTACTTATTTCCATAATTTAATAAATTAAACATTTAATCTACTTGCTGAGAATGAGCAGTAGTAATGCTCCCTCCCTCCTCCCTCCCTCTCCCCCTCCCTCCCTCCCTCCCTCCCTCCCTCCCTCCCCCTCCCTCCCTCCCTCCCTCCCCCTCTCCCTCCCTCCCCCTCTCTCTCTCTCTCTCTCCCTCCTCCCCCCTCTCTCTCTCTCCTCCCCCTCCCCTCCCTCCCCCTCTCTCTCTCCCTCCCTCTCTCTCCCCCCTCTCTCCCTCCCTCTCTCCCTCCCTCCCCCCCTCTCTCTCTCTCCCCTCTCTCCCTCCCCCTCTCTCTCTCTCTCCCTCCCTCCCCCCCTCTCTCTCTCCCTCTCCCCCCTCCTCCCCTCTCCCCCTCTCTCTCCCTCCCCCTCTCTCCCCCTCCCTCCCTCCCTCCCTAGGCTGCTCATCATGGATGTGGATGCTGGGCTGAGAACACCAGTACCCTGAACCCTTACTCTACAGCAGTGAGTACTTCAGGTAAAACAACCCTTCTCCCAATACCTTGTGTTTATGTGCTCTGTCATCTCTCCATATCTCAGTTTCCAGACATTTTGATTTGACTGAGCCTGTTTTGAGACTGAAGCTCCTTGTAGTCTTAACGTTTTGAAGAAGAGGAAGAATTTAGTTAGGACCTGTCTGCTTTACAGCTGCAATATGTAAAAAAAAAAATTTAAAAAAAATTGACCTGACCAAATTCACATAGAAATAGGTGTTATAGATCTGTCATGCTCATTGAAAGCAAGTCTGAGAAGCGGTTGATCTATTCTATGTGCTCTATTTCTATGCTTTATGTTCTTATGTTTCGTTTTGGCGTTTTTTAATTTTTTTACACCAGCAACAAACAGCTGAAAAAATGTATTTTTATGCTAAATATATTTCAGAGGTTTAGATGGTACAATAATTCTCTATACTAGACTTGTTTTGTCACATCTGTCTGAAGTTAGGCAAATTATTACAAATTTAGCAACCAGGAAATGGAGGAGCGATTTCTGCATGTTGCGTCCTTAACTTGCAATGTGTTCTGATTTGAATGTTTCTGAAGTGCAGATATAAGTCAGATTCAGTTATGGGCTGTAATTCCAAACGGCACTGCTTTTAACCGTATAGGGTAGGGGTATTCACCTCTGACCCGACGAGGTCCGTAGTCTGCTAGTTTTCTGTTCTCCCTGATTATGAATTGCACCCACCTGGAGTCCCAGGTCTACGTCCGTCCCAGGTCTACGTCCGTCCCAGGTCTACGTCCGTCCCAGGTCTACGTCCGTCCCAGGTCTACGTCCGTCCCAGGTCTACGTCCGTCCCAGGTCTACGTCCGTCCCAGGTCTACGTCCGTCCCAGGTCTACGTCCGTCCCAGGTCTACGTCCGTCCCAGGTTTAGAGGGGGAGAATGGGGAAACAACACTGCATCTGACTTCAAGGTCCAGAGCTGATTTTGAGGGCTATAGGGAGGTGTGTTCCATTTGGTGTCTTATGTAGCTGACTAAGTCACTGACTGAGTCATGTCGTCTCTTCTGTAGCTGACTATGTCATTGACTGAGTCACGATGGTCTCTTATGTAGCTGACTAAGTCGCAGTGCTTTGGATGGTTTGCCCTCCTCATCAGTCACTAAACTTGTTTAGTTCTTTGTGTAGTTTGTCTTTGTTAGTCATCTGCAGACCAGGTGTACTGCAAGGCTCAGTGGGTCTGCAGGCAAGTTTAGCCTAACACGTGACACCCGTTGCATGTGGATAGTGAGGATAGTGAGGGAGGGGAGGGTACATGAGGTCATGTGGGGGATTTGTGACCCAAATGGCACCCTATTGGTTCTGGTCAGATGTAGTGCACTATATAGGGAAAAGAATTACGTTTTGGAGGCAGCCAGGGGGCACCTTCTCAAGACCCTCCAAACCCAAAGACGTTGGATTATATCTGTTGTGCATTAGCCTGCTGGTGACATTTCACTATGTAGACCTATTGTCCTTGTTCTCAAAGTGTGACTTCTCCTCATGTTGCCTTTTCACCCCTAAAAAAACAACTCAGATTTTTTTTTTTCAATGGAGCGGTTCTGTTTTGTTAGTTTAGAGTTTCTCCTTTATGTCTCTCTCATAAATGGAGATGGATTAACTGAGCAGAGCTGGCAGAGGAAGAGAGATGGAGAAAGAGGGGTATGAGAGAGGGGGCGAGAGTGGGCAAGAGAGAAAGAGGGAGAGAGGAAAGAGAAACAGCCAACAAGGGAGTCTGACTCGACTGTGTCTCTCTCTCTGCTCCCAGACTCTCAAAAACTATGCAGTGCTGGCAAGGAAAGGGAGAAGGGTGGAGGGGGAGAGAGAGCGAAGGGCGGAGGGGGAGAGAGAGCGAAGGGCGGAGGGCGGGGGAGAGAGAGCGGAGGGGGCGGAGAGAGAGCGAAGGGCGGAGGCGGAGAGAGAGCGAAGGGCGGAGGCGGAGAGAGCGAAGGGCGGAGGCGGAGAGAGAGCGAAGGGCGGAGGCGGAGAGAGAGCGAAGGGCGGAGGCGGAGAGGAGCGGAGGCGGAGGCGGAGAGAGAGCGAAGGGCGGAGGCGGAGAGAGAGCGAAGGGCGGAGGCGGAGAGAGAGCGAAAGGGCGGAGGCGGAGAGAGAGCGAGGGCGGAGGCGGAGAGAGAGCGGAGGGCGGAGAGAGAGCGAGCGGAGGCGGAGAGAGAGCGGAGGCGGAGGAGGCGGAGGCGGAGCGGAGAGCGGAGGCGGAGAGAGAGCGGAGGCGGAGGCGGAGAGAGGGCGGAGGCGGAGGGAGAGGGCGGAGGCGGAGAGAGAGAGCGGAGGCGGAGAGGAGAGCGGAGGCGGAGGGAGAGGGCGGAGGCGGAGGGAGAGCGGAGGCGGAGGGAGAGCGGAGGCGGAGGGAGCGGAGGCGGAGGCGGAGGCGGAGGGAGAGCGGAGGCGGAGGGAGAGCGGAGGCGGAGGGAGAGCGGAGGCGGAGGGGAGCGGAGGCGGAGGGAGGCGGAGGCGGAGCGGAGGCGGAGGGAGAGCGGAGGCGGAGGGAGAGAGCGGAGGGAGAGCGGAGGCGGAGGGAGAGCGGAGGCGGAGGGAGAGCGGAGGGAGGCGGAGGGAGAGCGGAGGGAGGCGGAGGGAGAGCGGAGGGGAGGGAGGCGGAGGGAGAGCGGAGGCGGAGGGAGAGCGGAGGCGGAGGGGAGCGGAGCGGAGGCGGAGGGAGAGCGGAGGCGGAGGGAGAGCGGAGGCGGAGGGGAGCGGAGGCGGAGCGGAGGCGGAGGGAGAGCGAGCGGAGGCGGAGAGAGAGCGAAGAGGCGGAGAGAGAGCGAAGGGCGGAGGCGGAGAGAGAGCGAAGGGCGGAGCGGAGGGAGGCGGAGCGAGAGGGCGGAGAGAGAGCGAAGGGAGGGAGGAGAGAGAGCGAAGAGGGGAGGGAGGCGGAGCGGAGGCGGAGAGAGAGGCGGAGGGAGAGCGGAGGCGGAGAGAGAGAGGCGGAGAGCGGGGCGGAGGCGGAGGCGGTAGAGAGAAGGGGAGGGAGAGGGAGAGCGAAGGGCGGAGGGAGAGCGAAGGGCGGAGGAGAGCGAAGGGCGGAGGGAGAGCGGCGGTAGGAGAGGGCGGAGGAGAGCGGAGGCGGAGGGAGCGAAGGGCGGAGGGCGAAGGGCGGAGGGAGAGCGGAGGGAAGGGCGGAGGGGGAGGGGGAGCGGAGAGAGAGCGAAGGGCGGAGGGAGAGCGGGCGGAGGCGGAGAGAGTGCGGGCGAAGGGCGGAGAGAGCGCGGGCAAAGGGCGGAGAGAGAGCGGGCGAAGGGTGGAGGCGGAGGCAGCGAGCGAAGGGCAGAGGGAATGAGAGAACGATAGAGCGAAAGAGGGGTGGAAATAGGGAGAGCGAGACAGTGTCACCTAGGATTATTGTTTTTCAACAGTGGCAGCAAATGTACAGGATTTTTGGTGACCTCTGGTGACTTAAAAAAAAAAGACATTCTACTTCAAAATGCATGAAAATCTCATTATGTTGACACCATATGAAATATAACTGATGAACACCACTGGACTGTAGAGAGATGATGAGGTGGCTCTACTCTCCTGACTCTCATTCACACCACTGGACTGTAGAGAGATGATAAGGTGGCTCTACTCTCCTGACTCTCATTCACACCACTGGGCTGTAGAGAGATGATGAGGTGGCTGTTGACTCTCATTCACACCACTGGGCTGTGGAGAGATGATGAGGTGGATCTACTCTCCTGACTCTCATTCACACCACTGGGCTGTAGAGAGATGAGGTGGCTCTACTCTCCTGGCTCTCATTCACACCACTAGGCTGTAGAGAGATGAGGTGGCTCTACTCTCCTGACTCTCATTCACACCACTGGGCTGTGGAGAGATGATGAGGTGGCTGTTGACTCTCATTCACACCACTGGGCTGTAGAGAGATGATGAGGTGGCTCTACTCTCCTGACTCTCATTCACACCACTGGGCTGTGGAGAGATGATGAGGTGGATCTACTCTCCTGACTCTCATTCACACCACTGGGCTGTAGAGAGATGATGAGGTGGCTGTTGACTCATGGCCCGGTCTGTTTGTTACAAATATAAGTTGTCACTGATCTTAAAAGGGATAGTGTGAGATTTTGGCAATTAAGCCCTTTTTCTAACTACCCAAAGTCAGATTCATCATTTTTGATGTCTTTGCGTGTAGTTTGAAATGAAGTTGAAGTTAGTTTCGCGAGCCATTATTAACTAGCGTTCGCTCAATGACTAGACGTCTATGCTAGTTTTTAATTTTACCTTTATTTAACTAGGCAAGTCAGTTAAGAACACATTCTTATTTTCAATGACGGCCTAGGAAGAGTGGGTTAAGTGCCTTGTTCAGGGGCGGAACAACAGATTTGTTCTTTGTCAGCTCAGGGATTTGAACTTGCCACCTTTCGGTTACTAGTCCAACGCTCTAACCACTAGGCTACCCTGCCGCCCCTAGTTAGCAATTGCAGTAACGCTAGATAGGAACTTCCATAATTTGCCAAAACTTCGCACTTTCCATTTAATAGCGCATCTCGATCAGAAATATGTGAGCCACCACTGCTAAAGGAATATAGGGGAAATGCTGCAGGAAGAGAGAGAACCTACAAGTCTCGTAGCAGACGGTTTCAGCCAATGAAAATTCATTATTTTTATAGGAGTCTCAGACCAGACAGGGCCTCAGCCAATGAAAATTCATGCTTTTATAGGAGTGTCAGACCAGACAGGGCCTTAGCCAATGAAAGGTCATGCTTTTATAGGAGTCTCAGACCAGACGGGGGTTCAGCCAATGAAAATTCATGCTTTTATAGGAGTCTCAGACCAGAATGGGCCTCAGCCAATGAAAATTCATGCTTTTATAGGAGTCTCAGACCAGACAGGGCCTCAGCCAATGAAAATTAATGCTTTTATAGGAGTCTCAGACCAGACAGGGCCTCAGCCAATGAAAGGTCATGCTTTTATAGGAGTCTCAGACCAGGCGGGGCCTCAGCCAATGAAAGGTCATGCTTTTATAGGAGTCAATGAGATTTCTATTGGCGTAGTAACGGGAGACAGAATCAATTACTATGTGATATTATGAGAACAACTTGGGTGTTTTCCTGCTCTACTACTTCGACTTGATGATGGTAGAATGTTGTGATTAGAGGGAAGGAGGGTATAGCTTCATGTTTGGCAAGAGGAAAACGGACCAGCTGTCGTCAGGAAATCACACAGAGAGACAGAGAGACACCCACACAGACAGACTGATAGATGTGGGTAGATTTTGGCATTAGCGGGTAAGAATGTCTATTTCACCAGGTCACGTTGGCATTTGGGAATAGGTTTTTACATTTTTTTATTTATTTTTTAAATTCAAAGCCCAAATGTAGAAAGGTGTTTTTTTGGGGGGTCAGTTACATCTTGTTGTTCAAACGCTAGGTGGTTGTTCGATGTTAGAGCTGAAACGGTCTGCTGGTACAGGACACAGAGATTATCATCTCTGACAGACATCTACAATATGGAGTTATAAATAAATATTACGTAGTCAATCTACTGAACAATATATCATATAGCCTCAGATATAATGATACATTAATGATCCACATTCATGGATGCAAAGGCCCGTTGATTAAGAGTTCAGAAATGTCCGCTTTCATGTGTCCAGAGTGGACACCTTGGCCCTGTGGATCCTGGCCGTGGAGATCTCCATAAGGACAACCAGAGTGGACACCTTGGCCCTGTGGATCCTGGCCGTGGAGATCTCCATAAGGACAACCAGAGTGGACACCTTGGCCCTGTGGATCGTGGCTGTGGAGATCTCCATAAGGACAACCAGAGTGGACACCTTGGCCCTGTGGATCGTGGAGATCTCCATAAGGACAACCAGAGTGGACACCTTGGCCCTGTGGATCGTGGCCGTGGAGATCTCCATAAGGACAACCAGAGTGGACACCTTGGCCCTGTGGATCCTCGTGGAGATCTCCATAAGGATAACCAGAGTGGACACCTTGGCCCTGTGGATCGTGGAGATCTCCATAAGGACAACCAGAGTGGACACCTTGGCCCTGTGGATCGTGGAGATCTCCATAAGGACAACCAGAGTGGACACCTTGGCCCTGTGGATCGTGGAGATCTCCATAAGGACAACCAGAGTGGACACCTTGGCCCTGTGGATCGTGGAGATCTCCATAAGGACAACCAGAGTGGACACCTTGGCCCTGTGGATCATGGAGATCTCCATAAGGACAACCAGAGTGGACACCTTGGCCCTGTGGATGGAGATCTCCATAAGGACAACCAGAGTGGACACCTTGGCCCTGTGGATCGTGGCCGTGGAGATCTCCAACCAGAGTGGACACCTTGGCCCTGTGGATCGTGGCTGTGGAGATCTCCATAAGGACAACCAGAGTGGACACCTTGGCCCTGTGGATCGTGGCTGTGGAGATCTCCATAAGGACAACCAGAGTGGACACCTTGGCCCTGTGGATCGTGGAGATCTCCATAAGGACAACCAGAGTGGACACCTTGGCCCTGTGGATCGTGGCTGTGGAGATCTCCATGACAACCAGAGTGGACACCTTGGCCCTGTGGATCGTGGCTGTGGAGATCTCCATAAGGACAACCAGAGTGGACACCTTGGCCCTGTGGATCGTGGAGATCTCCATAAGGACAACCAGAGTGGACACCTTGGCCCTGTGGATCGTGGAGATCTCCATAAGGACAACCAGAGTGGACACCTTGGCCCTGTGGATCGTGGAGATCTCCATAAGGACAACCAGAGTGGACACCTTGGCCCTGTGGATCGTGGAGATCTCCATAAGGACAACCAGAGTGGACACCTTGGCCCTGTGGATCGTGGAGATCTCCATAAGGACAACCAGAGTGGACACCTTGGCCCTGTGGATCGTGGAGATCTCCATAAGGACAACCAGAGTGGACACCTTGGCCCTGTGGATCGTGGAGATCTCCATAAGGACAACCAGAGTGGGCACCAGAGTGGACCCTGTGGGTCGTGGAGATCTCCATAAGGACAACCAGAGTGGACACCTTGGCCCTGTGGATCGTGGAGATCTCCATAAGGACAACCAGAGTGGACACCTTGGCCCTGTGGATCGTGGAGATCTCCATAAGGACAACCAGAGTGGACACCTTGGCCCTGTGGATCGTGGAGATCTCCATAAGGACAACCAGAGTGGACACCTTGGCCCTGTGGATCGTGGAGATCTCCATAAGGACAACCAGAGTGGACACCTTGGCCCTGTGGATCGTGGAGATCTCCATAAGGACAACCAGAGTGGACACCTTGGCCCTGTGGATCGTGGAGATCTCCATAAGGACAACCAGAGTGGACACCTTGGCCCTGTGGATCGTGGAGATCTCCATAAGGACAACCAGAGTGGACACCTTGGCCCTGTGGATCGTGGAGATCTCCATAAGGACAACCAGAGTGGACACCTTGGCCCTGTGGATCGTGGAGATCTCCATAAGGACAACCAGAGTGGACACCTTGGCCCTGTGGATCGTGGAGATCTCCATAAGGACAACCAGAGTGGACACCTTGGCCCTGTGGATCGTGGAGATCTCCATAAGGACAACCAGAGTGGACACCTTGGCCCTGTGGATCGTGGAGATCTCCATAAGGACAACCAGAGTGGACACCTTGGCCCTGTGGATCGTGGAGATCTCCATAAGGACAACCAGAGTGGACACCTTGGCCCTGTGGATCGTGGAGATCTCCATAAGGACAACCAGAGTGGACACCTTGGCCCTGTGGATCGTGGAGATCTCCATAAGGACAATTTATTTAAATGTGAGCAGCCATTGTTGCAATGCTAACTGATGAGGCGGAATCAATCTTAAAAAAAAATTTTTTTTTACAACATTTATTTTTTGAAGTTATGGTTACTGCCAACCACGTTTCTGTTGGCGTTCTGACCAGTGCCAATCAGAGTCATCACAAATCATCATCACTAGGTCGTCATTGTAAATAAGAATTTGTTCTTAACTGACTTGCCTAGTTAAATAAAGGTACAATAAATAATACATTTAAAAAATGGCGGCTTTCCTGTAAACTGAAGAGTCCGTTCTCGTTGCGTCTTTTGAAAGTATAAATACCCTCCTCAGATCAGGAATCTGATATAAATGGTTTCTTTAAATGCTGAGAATTATTTATTACGCCATATTGGAGAGTATGAATGCCCTTTAAGATTAGATCTCATCTGCTTCTCTGTAGCTTTCCACACATTTACTGACTATTCTATAATAGGTACAAGCATTTTGTTTTTGTTGAGTAAATCCCAAAAATAATACATCTTGAAATGAAGCTGGAGAAGCTGTAGGAACCAGAAGCCTTTGGGTTTAACCAGGTCTTCAGGAAATTCATTTGGAATGATGGGTGATATATATATTTTTTTTATTTTTGAACTACAAGTCATCCTGATGCTTTTGTTGTGAGTTCAGGAGTTTTTTCCATCAATACCAGGCGCTTTGTCTTTCTTCATATTTAAAAGAGCAGTTTTCATTTCAGATTAAGTGACCGGTTCCTCCAATAGAACGGTTTCTTGTTGAGAGAGTTTGGGCAACGTAAGGTTCTCCAGGAACTGCAGAACAAGCGGAAGTATCAAAGCTATGTGAGGACCTGAAATTCAGTCTGAATAATAATAGTATTTATTTCTGTAGGATCAAAGATCAGTGGTAGGAGATCTGATCAAGATCAGCTGATCTTGCTTCAGCGATGTTTAAGCTGCAGCACCAGGAAGTGGCTAGGCCTACTGTCTCACCCTCTAAATATATATATATATATTTTGTCGCACCCTCTTGCATAATGAATTATCCTCTACGTCGCAACGGTGCATTAAGTTACAGTCTACTTGTTTTTCAGCTCAATTTCTTTCACTGTTGAATAGTTTTTTTTTTTTTAAAGAGAGTCTTCCAGCATTTTATAATGATTTTCCAATTCACTGATCTGAAGTCTTAATTTAAAGTGTGTTTTCCTCTGATGAAACCTTCTACAGCTAACCATGCCCTAGTTGACTCCTCCACTGAGTGCTCATTTGATTTAAAATATACTTTTTAAATTGGATCTAAACTGAGAGATGAAGTCAGAGTTGTGTAGTAAAATATGATAAAAACCTCCATTTCATTGCACTCTTTTTCATTGGGAAGAGTTACAATTTTACAAAGAATGGGATTATGATCAGATAGAATGGCCAGTAATGTTTTTATAAGTTCCATGTTACCTGTAATATCAGTAGATGTTTAAACATAGTCAATTCTCGAGAAGATCTTACATCTAGAGCTATGAGAAGGTTCAGAACTATCTATTTTAGAGCTATGAGAAGGTCCATATCTATCTAGGTTAGAGCTATGAGAAGGTCCATATCAATCTAGTTTAAAGCTATGAGAAGGTCCATATCTATCTAGAGCTATGAGAAGGTTCAGATCTATCTATTTTAGAGCTATGACAAGGTCCAGATCTATCTAGGTTAGAGCTATGAGAAGGTCCATATCAATCTAGTTTAAAGCTATGAGAAGGTCCATATCTATCTAGAGCTATGAGAAGGTCAAGATCTATCTAGTTTAGAGCCATGAGAAGGTCCAGATCTATCTAGTTTAGAGCTATGAGAAGGTCAATCAATCTAGGTCCATATTTTAGAGCTATGAGAAGGTCCAGATCTATCTAGTTTAGAGCCATGAGAAGGTCCAGATCTATCTAGTTTAGAGCCATGAGAAGGTCCAGATCTATCTAGTTTAGAGCCATGAGAAGGTCCAGATCTATCTAGTTTAGAGCCATGAGAAGGTCCAGATCTATCTAGTATACAATCAATAATGGCATTCATGTCAATTCCAATAATAATGTGTATAATCTGATAAAGTGATCATGCTTCAGGTTACAAAAGGGATATTTTTTTGGGGGGGGGGAGGAGCATAAATTGATACAAACGTGGTTTCCTTCCATACAGAGTGGAACATAGAGTGCTTTCGGAAAGTATTCAGACCCCTTGACGTTTTCCACATTTTTGTTACGTTACAGCCTTATTCTAAAATGGATTGAATAGTCCCGTCCCCCCCACTCATCAATCTATACACACTCCATAATGAGAAAGCAAAAGCATGTTATTCCCGAAAAAAATAATGGCAAACTGAAATCACATTTACATAAGTCTTCAGACCCTTTACTCAGTACTTTGTTGAAGCACCTTTGGCAGCGATTACAGCCTCGAGTCTTCTTGGGTATGACGCTACAAGCTTGGCACGCCTGTATTTTGGGGAGTTTCTCCCATTCTTCTCTGCAGATCCTCTGTCAGGTTGGATGGGGAACGTCGCTGCAGGTCTCTCCAGAGGTGTTCGATCGGGTTCAAGTCCAGGTTCTGGCTGCGCCACTCAAGGATATTCAGAGACTTGTCCAAAAGCCACGCCTGCGTTGTCTTGGCTGTGTGCTTATAGTCATTGTCCTGTTGTTGCTCTGGAGCAGGTTTTTGTCAAGGTTTTCTCTGCACCTTGCTCCGTACATCTTTCCCTTGATCCTGACTAGTCTCCCAGTCCCTGAAGAACATCCCCACAGCATGATGCTGTCACCACCATGCTTCACCTTAGGGATAGTGCCAGGTTTCCTCCAGATGAGACACTTGGCATTCAAGCCAAAGAGTTCAATCTTGGTTTCAATAGACCAGAGAATCTTGTTTATCATGGTCAGAGTTCTTTAGGTGCCTTTTAGCAAACTCCAAGCGGGCTGTCATGTGCCTTTTACTGAGGAGTGGCTTCCATCTGACCAATCTACCATAAAGGTCTGATTGGTGAAGTGCTGCAGAGATGGCTGTCCTTCTGGAACTTTCTCCCATCTCCACAGAGGAACTCTGGAGCTCTGTCAGAGTGACCTTGAACGTGGCCCTTCTCCCCCAATTGCTCAGTTTGGCCGGGCGGCCAGCTCTAGGAAGAGTCTTGGTGGTTCCAAGCATCTTCCATTTACAAATGATGGAGGCCACTGTGTTCTTGGGGACCTTCAATGCTGCAGAAATGTTTTGGTACCCTTCCCCAGATCTGTGCCTCGACACAATCCTGTCTCGGGGCTCTACGGACAATTCCTTCAACCTCATAACTTGGTTTTTGCTCTGTCCTGCACTGTCAACTGTGGGACCTTATATAGACAGGCGTGTGCCTTTCCAAATCATGTCCAATCAATTGAATTTACCCCAGGTTGACTCCAAATCAAGTTGTAGAAACATCTCAAGGATGATCAATGGAAACAGGATGCATCTGAGCTCAATTTCGAGTCTCATAGCAAAGGGTCTGAATACTTATGTAAATAAGGTGTTTTTTATTTTGAATAAATTTGCAAAAATTTCTAAAAAACCTGTTCACTTTGTCGTCATGTGAAGTTTGTTAAAAGTTATATAGATATATATATATATATATAGATATAGATATATATAGATATAGATAGTTTGTGTAGATTGTTGAGGATTTGGTTTCTCCATCCATTTTAGAAAAAGGCTGTAACTTAATGAACAAAATGTGGATAAAAGTCAAGGAGTCTGAATACTTTCCGAATGCGCTATATTTAACTAGATCTGTTAAATAGTTTTTCATTTCCAGGTTTGGTTTATGTAGAATAAGCTTAATAACCTTTTTAGATTTAGAAGCAGGAAGCAGCTGCCAGTTTGTAGTTATTTTTGAAACCCTTTAATAAAAAGATGTCTCTTGCAATAGAGCTTGATTTCTCCATAATAAGTCAAGACATTTTAATTGGCTTATTTGGCTCATTTAGAGCCCCTCAGATGACAGGAAATGGTCACTAAATTAGCCATGAGCCATCTGTGTTGATGTGAATACCAGTTTGATGGATTAAAGGGGGGGAGGGGGAGTAACTAGCTGTGAAGTTACTATTCAGTTGCCAACTAAATAATTGTAAACCAGATATTTCAGAAAAAACAAACAGTGAAGATATAAATTGTTGAATAGAGTTATATAGAAAATTACAGAAGTCTTTAGATTACCACCCCACTATCCCCTGAACAGGCAGTTAACCCACTGTTCCTAGGCCATCATTGAAAATAAGAATTTGTTCTTAACTGACTTGCCTAGTTAAATAAAGGTAAAAATAAAAATATCAAAAACAATTGAAAGAAATCCTCCCTGACAGCTTAGGACACAACAGTCCTCCCTCGCCACTCAATGTTAGATCCGTGCCTGTCACTAAAACCCTCTCAACGCCTCTGAATGTCTCACTCCATTTCCTAAATATCTTGCATTAACTGACACACATGAGGATATGAGAACGGGCAAGACATGATCTGTTGACTTTAAGCCTAAATGTAGCACAAACATGGAGAACAATTTATTTTTTATTTTTTAATCATGGTGGTCCAAAAAGTAGATTTTTTTTTTTCCACCCCTGGCTGTAGTGACAGAGAGAATAAACGGAAGACTGTGAGAGAATATGGTTCAGTGCTATTAGCTTGAGTTTTGTAGGGAGGATTTGTAGGGAGGATTTGTAGGGAGGATTTGTAGGGAGGATTTGTAGGGAGGATTTGTAGGGAGGATTTGTCTTACTACTAGAAATGTATTGAGGTTCCAAACGCATACAAGTTCTGATCTGGTGTGAGAATCATCCCCCCCAATTTGAGGACGATCCTGATGACAAATTGTGTGAGTTGCCAGCTACAGTATTCTACTATCTCACATGTTTTTCTTGTTTTTAACTCTGTAATGCCTTGAATCCACCGGATCAATATGTGGTGAGTTTGTAGCTTTTAAATGTTTATTTATTTTTTAACCCACATCTTTTTACAAAATAATCTGCTGAATTTGAATAATTGTTTGTTCCTTAGGGCTCGGTGCAAACATCACAATAGAACATCACAGAAACCCTCTTGATTCTTGTAGTGTAAAGATGGAGGGGACACCCTGAGGCAGTTGGTCTGTCACAGGAATAAAGAAACCCGTCTCTTTCATATCCTGTCTCTTCCAGAGCCAACAAAGCAACGGCGTGCGTGTTTTAATGTATTTATACAATGTATATGTGCATGCCTGGTCTCTGTGTAGGAATAGATCATACGGTATACCCTCTAAAAGCTGTTTTTATCATGGAAAAAAAGAACCATAAAAAACCTGACCACCATTCATTTTGCTGTCGCGGATATAAAGGATGTGTCTGAGATGTTTCTGAATGGTTGCTTCTGTATTGTCATCCTCTTTCCTTTAAGATGAGAGGCTAGAAGCTGGTTGGTTGGCTTCTCCGTAGCTTGTGGCAAACATTAACTCTTTTGATACTGTTCGTAGTTCCTTCAGCCAAGTGCTTTTCACTGTGTTAGAGGCTGATTTGGTCCGACAGGCTGAAGTTTGGGGTCATGTCTATTTGGTCTGTCAGGCTCAAGACAGGGGTCATGTCTATTTGGTCTGTCAGGCTGATGACAGGGGTCATGTCTATTTGGTCTGTCAGGCTGATGACAGGGGTCATGTCTATTTGGTCCGTCAGGCTGAAGACAGGGGTCATGTCTATTTGGTCTGTCAGGCTCAAGACAGGGGTCATGTCTATTTGGTCCGTCAGGCTGAAGTTTGGGGTCATGTCTATTTGGTCCGACAGGCTGTAGTTTGGGGTCATGTCTATTTGGTCCGTCAGGCTCAAGACAGGGGTCATGTCTATTTGGTCCGACAGGCTGTAGTTAGGGGTCATGTCTATTTGGTCTGTCAGGCTCAAGTTTGGGGTCATGTCTATTTGGTCCGACAGGCTGTAGTTGGGGTCATGTCTATTTGGTCTGTCAGGCTCAAGACAGGGGTCATGTCTATTTGGTCCGTCAGGCTGAAGTTTGGGGTCATGTCTATTTGGTCCGTCAGGCTGATGTCAGGGGTCATGTCTATTTGGTCCGTCAGGCTGATGTTTGGGGTCATGTCTATTTGGTCCGTCAGGCTGATGACAGGGGTCATGTCTATTTGGTCCGTCAGGCTGATGACAGGGGTCATGTCTATTTGGTCCGACAGGCTGTAGTTAGGGGTCATGTCTATTTGGTCTGTCAGGCTCAAGACAGGGGTCATGTCTATTTGGTCCGTCAGGCTGAAGTTTGGGGTCATGTCTATTTGGTCCGACAGGCTGTAGTTTGGGGTCATGTCTATTTGGTCCGACAGGCTGTAGTTGGGGTCATGTCTATTTGGTCCGACAGGCTGATGACAGGGGTCATGTCTATTTGGTCCGACGGGCTGTAGTTTGGGGTCATGTCTATTTGGTCCAAAGGGCTGTAGTTTGGGGTCATGTCTATTTGGTCCAAAGGGCTGTAGTTTGGGGTCATGTCTATTTGGTCTGACAGGCTGATGACAGGGGTCATGTCTATTTGGTCCGACAGGCTGTAGTTAGGGGTCATGTCTATTTGGTCCGACAGGCTGTAGTTTGGGGTCATGTCTATTTGGTCCGACAGGCTGTAGTTAGGGGTCATGTCTATTTGGTCCGACAGGCTGTAGTTTGGGGTCATGTCTATTTGGTCCGACAGGCTGTAGTTTGGGGTCATGTCTATTTGGTCCGACAGGCTGTAGTTAGGGGTCATGTCTATTTGGTCCGACAGGCTGTAGTTTGGGGTCATGTCTATTTGGTCCGACAGGCTGTAGTTAGGGGTCATGTCTATTTGGTCCGACAGGCTGTAGTTTGGGGTCATGTCTATTTGGTCCGACAGGCTGTAGTTAGGGGTCATGTCTATTTGGTCCGACAGGCTGTAGTTAGGGGTCATGTCTATTTGGTCCGACAGGCTGAGTTAGGGTCATGTCTATTTGGTCCGACAGGCTGTAGTTAGGGGTCATGTCTATTTGGTCCGACAGGCTGATGTTAGGGGTCATGTCTATTTGGTCCGACAGGCTGTAGTTAGGGGTCATGTCTATTTGGTCCGACAGGCTGTAGTTAGGGGTCATGTCTATTTGGTCCGACAGGCTGTAGTTAGGGGTCATGTCTATTTGGTCCGACAGGCTGTAGTTAGGGGTCATGTCTATTTGGTCCGACAGGCTGTAGTTAGGGGTCATGTCTATTTGGTCCGACAGGCTGTAGTTAGGGGTCATGTCTATTTGGTCCGACAGGCTGTAGTTAGGGGTCATGTCTATTTGGTCCGACAGGCTGTAGTTAGGGGTCATGTCTATTTGGTCCGACAGGGCTGTCTATTTGGTCCGACAGGCTTTGGGGTCATGTCTATTTGGTCCGACAGGCTGTAGTTAGGGGTCATGTCTATTTGGTCCGACAGGCTGTAGTTAGGGGTCATGTCTATTTGGTCCGACAGGCTGTAGTTAGGGGTCATGTCTATTTGGTCCGACAGGCTGTAGTTAGGGGTCATGTCTATTTGGTCTGACAGGCTGATGACAGGCTGATGACAGGGGTCATGTCTATTTGGTCCGACAGGCTGATGACAGGCTGATGACAGGGGTCATGTCTATTTGGTCCGACAGGCTGTAGTTTGGGGTCATGTCTATTTGGTCCGACAGGCTGTAGTTTGGGGTCATGTCTATTTGGTCCGACAGGCTGTAGTTTGGGGTCATGTCTATTTGGTCCAACGGGCTGTAGTTTGGGGTCATGTCTATTTGGTCCGACAGGCTGTAGTTTGGGGTCATGTCTATTTGGTCCGACAGGCTGTAGTTTGGGGTCATGTCTATTTGGTCCGACAGGCTGTAGTTTGGGGTCATGTCTATTTGGTCCGACAGGCTGTAGTTAGGGGTCATGTCTATTTGGTCTGTCAGGCTCAAGACAGTTTGGGGTCATGTCTATTTGGTCCGACAGGCTGATGACAGGGGTCATGTCTATTTGGTCCGACAGGCTGTAGTTTGGGGTCATGTCTATTTGGTCCGACAGGCTGTAGTTAGGGGTCATGTCTATTTGGTCCAACGGGCTGTAGTTTGGGGTCATGTCTATTTGGTCCACAGAGATAAGTCTCTCAGCTTGCATGCATACGCAAACAAGATACAAACAGGATCAAAAAAACACTCACACACACTCAGCAGCATCAGAGCAGTGGAGCGTTGAGTGGTGTCTTCAAGGTCTAGTGGAGCCTGTTTTGGTGGGATGGAGTTTTGGTCTGGTGACATCAAAGGCGGTACATTAGTTAATAGACCAATAACAGAGAGTTCCATACTTAGGGTTGCACATTTTGGGGGAATATTCAGAGGTGTAAACTTTCCGTGGGAATTAACGGGAATATAATGGGAATTAACAAAATTATATGCAAATTAATATTAATACCATTTAAATGTAGATGTTTTTTGCAATAGATATATTTATATTATATTTATTTATTTATATATTTAAGTAGACATAATTACAAATGATTAAATCCTTCCAGTAGAAATATATATATTTATATATATATTTAGTTTTGAATTTAACTTTAATTAAATGAGTTGACTCTTCACATGGGATGATTTCACTGAACAACAAAAGAAAGGGAATATTGAATTGATCCCCGAACGTTTACAACATACATCTGTAAAATGATTACCAAAGCTTTAGTTTCTAGACTGTATTCCTCTCAGGCTTCCATGTCCTGTCTCCTGAACCTCCTCAATGTCCACCTCTTGAACATCAGACTTTGAGGCCTCATCTTTGCTGTCACTTTCCAACCTTGTGGAGGATGGCTCGTTGTCAGGTTAAAAAAAACCTCAGAATTTGCCCGGATGGCCACCAATTTTCAACCCTTATATTGGTCAGCCTGTTGCGTGCTTTGGTCTGTGTGTTCCCAAACAAGGACCAGTTGCGCTCTGAGGTGGCTGATGTTGGTGGGATTTGAAGGATGGTGGAGCCGACAGGGGAACAAGCCTCAGATCAACAAAGTCCCTTCCACCAGGTGGCTGATGAGATATGTTGGCATGACTGCTATATTGCATCTCCATCCCAAAGCCCTTGCTTGGAAGTGTACTTCACCAGAGCTGTTGCTATCGATAAGGTGTCTGATTCATCATTTTGAACTCGAATAGGAGTAGAGGGACTTTTGTCAGAGGTTGCTTGTTGTGAGCGCTGAGGGAACTTTATGCACTTGGCCAGATGATTCTGCATCTTTGTTGCATTGTTCACATATGATTTGGCACAGTATTTACAAATATACACAGCTTTTCCTTCTACATTAGCTGCAGTGAAATGTCTCCACACATCAGATAGTGCCCGTGGCATTTTCCTGTAACGATTAGAAAAAAAGGAGTAAAAAAAGAAATACAATTTCATGTACAGATAAATAGTTAAACAATTAAATTAAACAACTCCTTTGTAAGAAATGTTTTAAAATGTAACATGTATGGAAACAGGTGAAATAACACTCCTCAGTTAGCAGGCTCAAGCAAGCTAAAACCCACATGGTAGCAAAAACTAACTAGCAGAAATTAGTTATTATTTAAACACACTTTGCTGTAGACTACTATTTACTAGTTAACAAAAAAATAATGTATGTCATATAAAATATATTCACCCCACCCTATATTGTTATCAAAACTTACCAGAAAGCATGTAGTCCTTGGCTCAGACAGTGTAGTAGTGTGGGCTCAATAGCATCTCATTAGTGTGCAAGATCTTGAGAATCAGCTGTGCATGTGATGGAAGAATGCACTGTATATGTGATGGAAGAATGCACTGTATATGTGATGGAAGAATGCACTGCACATGTGGTGGAAGAATGCACTGTATATGTGATGGAAGAATGCACTGCACATGTGGTGGAAGAATGCACTGTATATGTGGTGGAAGAATGCACTGTATATGTGATGGAAGAATGCACTGCACATGTGGTGGAAGAATGCATTGTATATGTGATGGAAGAATGCACTGTATATGTGATGGAAGAATGCACTGTATATGTGATGGAAGAATGCACTGTATATGTGATGGAAGAATGCACTGTATATGTGATGGAAGAATGCATTGTATATGTGATGGAAGAATGCACTGTATATGTGATGGAAGAATGCACTGTATATGTGATGGAAGAATGCACTGTATATGTGATGGAAGAATGCACTGTATATGTGATGGAAGAATGCACTGCGCATGTCTTGGAAGAATGCACTGTATATGTGATGGAAGAATGCACTGTATATGTGATGGAAGAATGCACTGTATATGTGATGGAAGAATGCACTGTATATGTGATGGAAGAATGCACTGTATATGTGATGGAAGAATGCACTGTGCATGCAGAGGATTGCAATCCCATTGAATTGGGGATAGTTTAACCAACATATGCCACAAGACCTAGAATTGCCTCATGTGGATCCTACAAAAAAAAAGGTTCACTGTTATAACCTAGCTTTTTTTGACAAATTTAAGCAAAATTACCCAAATTCCCGGGCTTAACTTCCCACGGAACGTTTCCGACCCCTTGTAACCCCTATCCATACCTCTCTGCCAATAAGAGAGCGTTTTCAGTGTTCCTCTCCCCACTCAGACCAATCCCAGACAGTCCTAGAAAAAACGATTGCTTAAAAAGCACATTTTATTTTTGAACATTTTTTAATTGAAAACAATCACAGTAAAGTACTTAATTGTGACCCAGAAATGGTTTTGTTATTGTGTTGTTATTGCACTGTAGTGAGCTCACCGCGGGTTTACTCCCCTACAGCCTCTTCCAAATCGCTCCCTATCCCTCCCCGTTGGCCCTAGTCCTTCTCTTCTGCAGATCTGTAAGGTGTAAGCAATATGGTTTCAGCTTACTTATACCCTTCAGATCTGAAAATATTAAATGTCTCGGACCAAGGGGAGTGGTAGGGAGTGATTTGGGACCAGCTGCTAGAGATAGAACAGGAGAGAGATGACATAGTGGTGGGTCCAATAGAACTGGAGAGAGTTGACATAGTGGTGGGTCTAATAGAACAGGAGAGAGATGACATAGTGGTGGGTCTAATAGAACAGGAGAGAGATGACATAGTGGTGGGTCCTATAGAATAGGAGAGAGATGACATAGTGGTGGATCCAATAGAACTGGAGAGAGATGACATAGTGGTGGGTCCAATAGAACAGGAGAGAGATGACATAGTGGTGGATCCAATAGAACTGGAGAGAGTTGACATAGTGGTGGGTCCAATAGAACAGGAGAGAGATGACATAGTGGTGGGTCTAATAGAACAGGAGAGAGATGACATAGTGGTGTGTCCAATAGAACAGGAGAGAGATGACATAGTGGTGGGTCTAATAGAACAGGAGAGAGATGACATAGTGGTGAGTCTAATAGAACAGGAGAGAGATGACATAGTGGTGGGTCTAATAGAACAGGAGAGAGATGACATAGTGGTGAGTCTAATAGAACAGGAGAGAGATGACATAGTGGTGGGTCCTATAGAATAGGAGAGAGATGACATAGTGGTGGATCCAATAGAACTGGAGAGAGTTGACATAGTGGTGGGTCCAATAGAACTGGAGAGAGATGACATAGTGGTGGATCCAATAGAACTGGAGAGAGATGACATAGTGGTGGGTCTAATAGAACAGGAGAGAGATGACATAGTGGTGGGTCTAATAGAACAGGAGAGAGATGACATAGTGGTGGGTCCAATAGAACTGGAGAGAGATGACATAGTGGTGGGTCCAATAGAACTGGAGAGAGATGACATAGTGGTGGGTCTAATAGAACAGGAGAGAGATGACATAGTGGTGGGTCCAATAGAACAGGAGAGAGATGACATAGTGGTGGGTCCAATAGAACAGGAGAGAGATGACATAGTGGTGGGTCCAATAGAACAGGAGAGAGATGACATAGTGGTGAGTCTAATAGAACAGGAGAGAGATGACATAGTGGTGAGTCTAATAGAACAGGAGAGAGATGACATAGTGGTGGGTCCAATAGAACAGGAGAGAGATGACATAGTGGTGGGTCCAATAGAACAGGAGAGAGATGACATAGTGGTGGATCCAATAGAACAGGAGAGAGATGACATAGTGGTGGATCCAATAGAACAGGAGAGAGATGACATAGTGGTGGGTCCAATAGAACTGGAGAGAGATGACATAGTGGTGGGTCCAATAGAACAGGAGAGAGATGACATAGTGGTGGGTCCAATAGAACAGGAGAGAGATGACATAGTGGTGGGTCCAATAGAACAGGAGAGAGATGACATAGTGGTGGGTCCAATAGAACAGGAGAGAGATGACATAGTGGTGGGTCCAATAGAACAGGAGAGAGATGACATAGTGGTGGGTCCAATAGAACAGGAGAGAGATGACATAGTGGTGGGTCCAATAGAACAGGAGAGAGATGACATAGTGGTGGGTCCAATAGAACAGGAGAGAGATGACATAGTGGTGGATCCAATAGAACAGGAGAGAGATGACATAGTGGTGGGTCCAATAGAACAGGAGAGAGATGACATAGTGGTGGATCCAATAGAACAGGAGAGAGATGACATAGTGGTGGGTCCAATAGAACAGGAGAGAGATGACATAGTGGTGGGTCCAATAGAACAGGAGAGAGATGACATAGTGGTGAGTCTAATAGAACAGGAGAGAGATGACATAGTGGTGGATCCAATAGAACTGGAGAGAGATGACATAGTGGTGGATCCAATAGGGAAGTAAATGGAAATGCATACAACGAGAACAGGAGAGAGATGACATAGTGGTGGGTCCAATAGAACAGGAGAGAGATGACATAGTGGTGGGTCCAATAGAACAGGAGAGAGATGACATAGTGGTGGATCCAATAGGGAAGTAAATGGAAATGCATACAACGAGAACAGGAGAGAGATGACATAGTGGTGGGTCCAATAGAACAGGAGAGAGATGACATAGTGGTGGGTCCAATAGAACAGGAGAGAGATGACATAGTGGTGGGTCCAATAGAACAGGAGAGAGATGACATAGTGGTGGGTCCAATAGAACAGGAGAGAGATGACATAGTGGTGGGTCCAATAGAACAGGAGAGAGATGACATAGTGGTGGGTCTAATAGAACAGGAGAGAGATGACATAGTGGTGGGTCCAATAGAACAGGAGAGAGATGACATAGTGGTGGGTCCAATAGAACAGGAGAGAGATGACATAGTGGTGGGTCCAATAGAACAGGAGAGAGATGACATAGTGGTGGGTCCAATAGAACAGGAGAGAGATGACATAGTGGTGGATCCAATAGGGAAGTAAATGGAAATGCATACAACGAGAACAGGAGAGAGATGACATAGTGGTGGATCCAATAGGGAAGTAAATGGAAATGCATACAACGAGAACAGGAGAGAGATGACATAGTGGTGGATCCAATAGGGAAGTAAATGGAAATGCATACAACGAGAACAGGAGAGAGATGACATAGTGGTGGATCCAATAGGGAAGTAAATGGAAATGCATACAACGAGAACAGGAGAGAGATGACATAGTGGTGGATCCAATAGGGAAGTAAATGGAAATGCATACAACGAGAACAGGAGAGAGATGACATAGTGGTGGATCCAATAGAACAGGAGAGAGATGACATAGTGGTGGGTCTAATAGAACAGGAGAGAGATGACATAGTGGTGGGTCCAATAGAACAGGAGAGAGATGACATAGTGGTGGATCCAATAGGGAAGTAAATGGAAATGCATACAACGAGAACAGGAGAGAGATGACATAGTGGTGGATAGGGAAGTAAATGGAAATGCATACAACGAGATTATACAATTTACTCCTGTCTATACATAAAATAAATCTAAATATTTATAAATACTTCATGGACATGATTTAGCCACAGAGGAATCGAGGATCATAAGCTTCTTAAAGTAATATCTGTGGATTGTTTCAGATCACGAGCTCGTACGCCTATCCCTATTTCAGAGTCGTATGTTATGGGATTTGTCCATTCTTTTCATTGTGTTTCGTGTGGAGTTCTCCATGTGATCACTGAGCATGTATCTGGTTTCCCTGTCCTGTTAAATGTTCAGGGAGTGCCTGAGTACTCATAGAAGTACCTGGCTTCCTGCGCGGGAAATGTAGGAATTTTTATTTTAACATCCATTGCTAATGATAATATATTAAAACTAAAGTTCCTCACAGTAAGCTATTTGAAAAATCCTTCTAACAATCTCCCCCTCGATAATCACCAATCCTCAGTGTGAAAGAGCAATGGAAGTTATTGGTCTACTGCTACATTGGCCAATAGCAGGGCTCTCCAACCCTGGTCCTGGCGAGTCACCCTGGTCCTGGCGAGTCACCCTCCTGTAGGTTTTAACTCTACACTGTTCCTGGAGAGAGACCCTCCTGTAGGTTTTCACTGTTAAAACCTACAGGAGGGTCTCTCTCCAGGAACAGGGTTGGAGTTAAAACCTACAGGAGGGTCTCTCTCCAGGAACAGGGTTGGAGTTAAAACCTACAGGAGGGTTTCTCTCCAGGAACAGGGTTGGAGTTAAAACCTACAGGAGGGTAGCGCTCTAGAAA
>NC_056452.1:29873946-29876446 GCF_018296145.1 Oncorhynchus tshawytscha | reverse complement strand
TCTTTCCCTGGTTGACTGTCTGGGTTTTACATGGGTTTTCCCTGGTTGACTGTCTGGGTTTTACATGGGTCTTTCCCTGGTTGACTGTCTGGGTTTTACATGGGTCTTTCCCTGGTTGACTGTCTGGGTTTTACATGGGTCTTTCCCTGGTTGACTGTCTGGGTTTTACATGGGTCTTTCCCTGGTTGACTGTCTGGGTTTTACATGGGTCTTTCCATGGTTGACTGTCTGGGTTTTACATGGGTCTTTCCCTGGTTGACTGTCTGGGTTTTACATGGGTCTTTCCATGGTTGACTGTCTGGGTTTTACATGGGTCTTTCCCTGGTTGACTGTCTGGGTTTTACATGGGTCTTTCCCTGGTTGACTGTCTGGGTTTTACATGGGTCTTTCCCTGGTTGACTGTCTGGGTTTTACATGGGTCTTTCCCATTTTGAAAGCAGCTTGTGTGTAGTGTACCTCAACCTTCCTCCATTTACACTATTCTCTTTTTATAAAGCTTCACGCAACTGGTTTAAATGTACACATTCCTCAATTGTTAACCTTATTAATGTATTGGTGACATCCATCCACCTGTTCAGTCTAGAGTTGGGAACACCTGGACACCTGTTTAGTTGGGAGGTGAAGGTGGGGACACCTGTTTAGTTGGGAGGTGAAGGTGGGACACCTGTTTAGTTGGGAGGTGAAGGTGGGACACCTGTTTAGTTGGGAGGTGAAGGTGGGACACCTGTTTAGTTGGGAGGTGAAGGTGGGACACCTGTTTAGTTGGGAGGTGAAGGTGGGACACCTGTTTAGTTGGGAGGTGAAGGTGGGACACCTGTTTAGTTGGGAGGTGAAGTTGGGACACCTGTTTAGTCAAAATGAGGCTCAGTAGTGTGTGTGGCCTCATCGTGCCTGTATGACCTCCCTACAACGCCTGGGCATGCTCCTGATGAGGTGGCGGATGGTCTCCTGAGGGATCTCCTCCCAGAAAGCATCCGCCAACTCCTGGACAGTCTGTGGTGCAACGTGGTGTTGGTGGATGGAGCGAGACATGATGTCCCAGATGTGCTCAATTGGATTCAGGTCTGGGGAACGGGCGGGCCAGTCAATAGCATCAATGCCTTCCTCTTGCAGGAACTGCAGACATTCCAGGCACATGAGGTCTAGCATTGTCTTGCATTAGGAGGAACCCAGGGCCAACCGCACCAGCATATGGTCTCACAAGGGGTCTGAGGAACTCATCTCGGTGCCTAATGGCAGTCAGGCTACCTCTGGCCCCCAAAGAAATGCCACCCCACACCATGACTGACCCACCGCCAAACCGGTCATGCTGGAGGATGTTGCAGGCAGCAGAACGTTCTCCACGGCGTCTCCAGACTCTGTCATGTCTGTCACATGTGCTCAGTGTGAACCTGCTTTCATCTGAAGAGCACAGGGTGCCAGTGGCGAATTTGCCAATCTTGGTGTTCTTTGGCATATGCCAAACGTCCTGCACGGTGTTGGGCTGTAAGCACAACCCCCACCTGTGGATGTCGGGCCCTCATACCACCCTCATGGAGTCTGTTTCTGACTGTTTGAGCAGACACATGCACATTTGTGGCCTGCTGGAGGTCATTTTGCAGGGCTCTGGCAGTGCTCCTCCTGCTCCTCCTTGCACAAAGGCGGAGGTAGCGGTCCTGCTGCTGGGTTGTTGCCCTCCTACGGCCTTCTCCACGTCTCCTGAAGTACTGGCCTGTCTCCTGGTAGCGCCTCCATGCTCTGGACACTACGCTGACAGACACAGCAAACCTTCTTGCCACAGCTCGCATTGATGTGCCATCCTGGATGAGCTGCACTACCTGAGCCACTTGTGTGGGTTGTAGACTCCGTCTCATGCTACCACTAGAGTGAAAGCACCGCCATCATTCAAAAGTGACTAAAACATCAGCCAGGAAGCATAGGAACTGAGAAGTGGTCTGTGGTCACCACCTGCAGAACCACTCCTTTATTAGGGGTGTCTTGCTAATTGCCTATAATTTCCACCTGTTGTCTATTCCATTTGCACAACAGCATGTGACATTTATTGTCAATCAGTGTTGCTTCCTAAGTGGACAGTTTGATTTGACAGAAGTGTGATTGACGTGGAGTTACATTGTGTTGTTTAAGTGTTCCCTTTATTTTGAAGAGCAGTGTATTATAACAATGTCAATTTATCAATTTTTACGTTTTTGAGTTTTTACTTAACAATATGTTTTGTTGGTTATTTTTGTGATCATATCCTTTAAAAATTTTAAATACATTTTAAAATTTATAATAGTTTTCACTTACATACGTTCTATGTCGCATCTCAGAATCAAAAAGTATTTTGCAAAAAAAAACATGGTCGCTGTGGTAGAAGTTTGCATTTATCAAAAGTCCCATCAGGCAGTCTGATTTCAAATGTGTCCATGTAAAAAGGATTATTAGGGAAATCGTTCTTCTGGCAGAGCGTGTTTAAACATTTAAATCAAACTATATTTTATTCATCTGACTATCCACAATA
>NC_056452.1:29858946-29868946 GCF_018296145.1 Oncorhynchus tshawytscha | reverse complement strand
AGGGCCGTTAAACAGAGAGGAGAGAACAGGGCCGTTAAACAGAGAGGAGAGAACAGGGCCGTTAAACAGAGAGGAGAGAACAGGGCCGTTAAACAGAGAGGAGAGAACAGGGCCGTTAAACAGAGAGGAGAGAACAGGGCCGTTAAACAGAGAGGAGAGAACAGGGCCGTTAAACAGAGAGGAGAGAACAGGGCCGTTAAACAGAGAGGAGAGAACAGGGCCGTTAAACAGAGGAGAGAACAGGGCCGTTAAACAGAGAGGAGAGAACAGGGCCGTTAAACAGAGAGGAGAGAACAGGGCCGTTAAACAGAGAGGAGAGAACAGGGCCGTTAAACAGAGAGGAGAGAACAGGGCCGTTAAACAGAGAGAGAGAGAGAGAACAGGGCCGTTAAACAGAGAGGAGAGAACAGGGCCGTTAAACAGAGAGGAGAGAACAGGGCCGTTAAACAGAGGAGAGAACAGGGCCGTTAAACAGAGAGGAGAGAACAGGGCCGTTAAACAGAGAGGAGAGAACAGAGGAGAACCGTTAAACAGAGAGGAGAGAGAACAGGGCCGTTAAACAGAGAGGAGAGAACAGTTAAACAGAGGAGAGAACAGGGCCGTTAAACAGAGGAGAGAACAGGGCCGTTAAACAGAGGAGAGAACAGGGCCGTTAAACAGAGAGGAGAGAACAGGGCCGTTAAACAGAGAGGAGAGAACAGGGCCGTTAAACAGAGAGGAGAGAACAGGGCCGTTAAACAGAGAGGAGAGAACAGGGCCGTTAAACAGAGAGGAGAGAACAGGGCCGTTAAACAGAGAGGAGAGAACAGGGCCGTTAAACAGAGAGAGAGAACAGGGCCGTTAAACAGAGAGGAGAGAACAGGGCCGTTAAACAGAGGAGAGAACAGGGCCGTTAAACAGAGAGGAGAGAACAGGGCCGTTAAACAGAGAGGAGAGAACAGGGCCGTTAAACAGAGGAGAGAACAGGGCCGTTAAACAGAGAGGGAGAACAGGGCCGTTAAACAGAGGAGAGAACAGGGCCGTTAAACAGAGAGGAGAGAACAGGGCCGTTAAACAGAGGAGAGAACAGGGCCGTTAAACAGAGGAGAGAACAGGGCCGTTAAACGTTAAACAGAGAGGAGAGAACAGGGCCGTTAAACAGAGAGGAGAGAACAGGGCCGTTAAACAGAGGAGAGAACAGGGCCGTTAAACAGAGAGGAGAGAACAGGGCCGTTAAACAGAGAGGAGAGAACAGGGCCGTTAAACAGAGAGGAGAGAACAGGGCCGTTAAACAGAGGAGAGAACAGGGCCGTTAAACAGAGGAGAGAACAGGGCCGTTAAACAGAGGGAGAACAGAACAGGGCCGTTAAACAGAGGAGAGAACAGGGCCGTTAAACAGAGAGGAGAGAACAGGGCCGTTAAACAGAGGAGAGAACAGGGCCGTTAAACAGAGGAGAGAACAGGGCCGTTAAACAGAGAGGAGAGAACAGGGCCGTTAAACAGAGGAGAGAACAGGGCCGTTAAACAGAGAGGAGAGAACAGGAGAGAACAGGGCCGTTAAACAGAGGAGAGAACAGGGCCGTTAAACAGAGAGGAGAGAACAGGGCCGTTAAACAGAGGCCGTTAAACAGAGAGGAGAGAACAGGGCCGTTAAACAGAGAGGAGAGAACAGGGAACAGGGCCGTTAAACAGAGAGAGAGAACAGGGCCGTTAAACAGAGGAGAGAACAGGGCCGTTAAACAGAGGAGAGAACAGGGCCGTTAAACAGAGGAGAGAACAGGGCCGTTAAACAGAGGAGAGAACAGGGCCGTTAAACAGAGGAGAGAACAGGGCCGTTAAACAGAGAGGAGAGAACAGGGCCGTTAAACAGAGGAGAGAACAGGGCCGTTAAACAGAGGAGAGAACAGGGCCGTTAAACAGAGGAGAGAACAGGGCCGTTAAACAGAGGAGAGAACAGGGCCGTTAAACAGAGGAGAGAACAGGGCCGTTAAACAGAGGAGAGAACAGGGCCGTTAAACAGAGGAGAGAACAGGGCCGTTAAACAGAGAGGAGAGAACAGGGCCGTTAAACAGAGAGGAGAGAACAGGGCCGTTAAACAGAGGAGAGAACAGGGCCGTTAAACAGAGGAGAGAACAGGGCCGTTAAACAGAGGAGAGAACAGGGCCGTTAAACAGAGAGGAGAGAACAGGGCCGTTAAACAGAGAGGAGAGAACAGGGCCGTTAAACAGAGAGGAGAGAACAGGGCCGTTAAACAGAGAGGAGAGAACAGGGCCGTTAAACAGAGAGGAGAGAACAGGGCCGTTAAACAGAGAGGAGAGAACAGGGCCGTTAAACAGAGAGGAGAGAACAGGGCCGTTAAACAGAGAGGAGAGAACAGGGCCGTTAAACAGAGGAGAGAACAGGAGAGAACAGGGCCGTTAAACAGAGAGGAGAGAAGACAGGGCCGTTCGTTAAACAGAGGAGAGAACAGGGCCGTTAAACAGAGAGGAGAGAACAGGGCCGTTAAACAGAGAGGAGAGAACAGGGCCGTTAAACAGAGAGGAGAGAACAGGGCCGTTAAACAGAGAGGAGAGAACAGGGCCGTTAAACAGAGAGGAGAGAACAGGGCCGTTAAACAGAGGAGAGAACAGGGCCGTTAAACAGAGGAGAGAACAGGGCCGTTAAACAGAGAGGAGAGAACAGGGCCGTTAAACAGAGAGGAGAGAACAGGGCCGTTAAACAGAGAGGAGAGAACAGGGCCGTTAAACAGAGAGGAGAGAACAGGGCCGTTAAACAGAGGAGAGAGAACAGGGCCGTTAAACAGAGGAGGAGAGAACAGGGCCGTTAAACAGAGGAGGAGAGAACAGGGCCGTTAAACAGAGGAGAGAACAGGGCCGTTAAACAGAGAGGAGAGAACAGGGCCGTTAAACAGAGAGGAGAGAACAGGGCCGTTAAACAGAGGAGAGAACAGGGCCGTTAAACAGAGGAGAGAACAGGGCCGTTAAACAGAGAGGAGAGAACAGGGCCGTTAAACAGAGGAGAGAACAGGGCCGTTAAACAGAGGGCCGTTAAACAGGAGAGAACAGGGCCGTTAAACAGAGAGAGAGGAGAGAACAGGGCCGTTAAACAGAGAGGAGAGAACAGGGCCGTTAAACAGAGAGGAGAGAACAGGGCCGTTAAACAGAGAGGAGAGAACAGGGCCGTTAAACAGAGGAGAGAACAGGGCCGTTAAACAGAGAGGAGAGAACAGGGCCGTTAAACAGAGGAGAGAACAGGGCCGTTAAACAGAGGAGAGAACAGGGCCGTTAAACAGAGAGGAGAGAACAGGGCCGTTAAACAGAGAGGAGAGAACAGGGCCGTTAAACAGAGAGGAGAGAACAGGGCCGTTAAACAGAGAGGAGAGAACAGGGCCGTTAAACAGAGGAGAGAGAACAGGGCCGTTAAACAGAGAGAGAGAGAACAGGGCCGTTAAACAGAGAGGAGAGAACAGGGCCGTTAAACAGAGAGGAGAGAACAGGCCGTTAAACAGAGAGAGAACAGGGCCGTTAAACAGAGGAGAGAACAGGGCCGTTAAACAGAGAGGAGAGAACAGGGCCGTTAAACAGAGAGGAGAGAACAGGGCCGTTAAACAGAGGGCCGAGGAGAGAACAGGGCCGTTAAACAGAGAGAGGAGAGAACAGGGCCGTTAAACAGAGAGGAGAGAACAGGGCCGTTAAACAGAGAGGAGAGAACAGGGCCGTTAAACAGAGAGGAGAGAACAGGGCCGTTAAACAGAGAGGAGAGAACAGGGCCGTTAAACAGAGGGAGAGAACAGGGCCGAGGAGAGAACAGGGCCGTTAAACAGAGAGGAGAGAACAGGGCCGTTAAACAGAGGAGAGAACAGGGCCGTTAAACAGAGAGGAGAGAACAGGGCCGTTAAACAGAGAGGAGAGAACAGGGCCGTTAAACAGAGAGGAGAGAACAGGGCCGTTAAACGTTAAACAGGGAGTTAAACAGAGAGGAGAGAACAGGGCCGTTAAACAGAGAGGAGAGAACAGGGCCGTTAAACAGAGAGGAGAGAACAGGGCCGTTAAACAGAGAGGAGAGAACAGGGCCGTTAAACAGAGAGGAGAGAACAGGGCCGTTAAACAGAGAGGAGAGAACAGGGCCGTTAAACAGAGAGGAGAGAACAGGGCCGTTAAACAGAGAGGAGAGAACAGGGCCGTTAAACAGAGAGGAGAACAGTTAAACAGGGCCGTTAAACAGAGAGGGGAGAGAACAGGGCCGTTAAAAACAGAGAGAGAGAACAGAGAGGAGAGGCCGTTAAACAGAGAGGAGAGAACAGGGCCGTTAAACAGAGAGGAGAGAACAGGGCCGTTAAACAGAGGAGAGAACAGGGCCGTTAAACAGAGGAGAGAACAGGGCCGTTAAACAGAGAGGAGAGAAAATGTTTGGTCTTCTTCCTTTTTAGAAGTCTGTCTCAGTCCGATCGTTCCGAGACATCTCTGAAACACTGTACCACATATGGCACCCTATTTTAGGATACTACTAGCCACCAGGGCCCGCGGGGCTCTAACCACCAGGGCCCGCGGGGTTCTAACCACCAGGGCCCACGGGGAAGTGTGTGGACAGTTGGAACAGCGATGATCTAGACTGTCCTGTTGTTGTCTCTGAAGTCTCTCATTAAACCTAACACAGCTCTATAAACCCTTATGCACAGACACACACACAGTCTTTCCTTCGTGATGAGAGATGATGTGGCCAGACAATCCTCACTCAACTTACACAACCCATTTAATTGAAGCTCTCTAAATAGAATATCATGAATGATTCTCATTCTTTATGTCCAGAGGGTAGGGAGAGTGACGAGGTAGCCCGGAGGGTAGGGAGAGTGACGAGGTAGCCCGGAGGGTAGGGGGAGCGACGGGGTAGCCCGGAGGGTAGGGGGAGCGACGGGGTAGCCCGGAGGGTAGGGAGAGTGACGAGGTAGCCCGGAGGGTAGGGGGAGCGACGGGGTAGCCCGGAGGGTAGGGGGAGCGACGGGGTAGCCCGGAGGGTAGGGGGAGCGACGGGGTAGCCCGGAGGGTAGGGGGAGCGACGGGGTAGCCCGGGGGTAGGGGGAGCGACAGGGGTAGCCCGGGGGGTAGGGGAGCGACGGGGTAGCCCGGGGGTAGGGGGAGCGACGGGGTAGCCCGGGGGTAGGGGGAGTGACGGGTAGCCCGGGGGGTAGGGGAGCGACGGGGTAGCCCGGAGGGTAGGGGAGCGACGGGGTAGCGACGAGGTAGCCCGGAGGGTAGGGGGAGCGACGAGGTAGCCCGGAGGGTAGGGGGAGCGACGAGGTAGCCCGGAGGGTAGAGAGGGAGAGACGAGGTAGCCCGGAGGGTAGAGGGAGAGACGAGGTAGCCCGGAGGGTAGAGAGGGAGAGACGAGGTAGCCCGGAGGGTAGAGAGGGAGAGACGAGGTAGCCCGGAGGGTAGAGGGAGAGACGAGGTAGCCCGGAGGGTAGAGAGAGAGACGAGGTAGCCCTGAGGGTAGAGAGAGACGAGGTAGCCCGGAGGGTAGAGAGAGAGAGACGAGGTAGCCCTGAGGGTAGAGAGAGAGACGAGGTAGCCCTGAGGGTAGAGAGAGAGACGAGGTAGCCCGGAGGGTAGAGAGAGAGAGACGAGGTAGCCCTGAGGGTAGAGAGAGAGACGAGGTAGCCCTGAGGGTAGAGAGAGAGACGAGGTAGCCCTGAGGGTAGAGAGAGAGACGAGGTAGCCCTGAGGGTAGAGAGAGAGACGAGGTAGCCCTGAGGGTAGAGAGAGAGACGAGGTAGCCCGGAGGGTAGAGAGAGAGACGAGGTAGCCCGGAGGGTAGAGAGAGAGACGAGGTAGCCCGGAATGGGAGAGAGAGTGAAGACATGGAGGTCTATAAAGGCAGCCCCCCCCCCACCTCTCTGATTCAGAGGGGTTAGGTTAAATACAGAAGACACATTTCAGTTGACTGTATTGTTGGACATCTGACTAGATATCCCCCTTCCCTTTCATCAGTGTACAAATGATTCAAACACAGAAGGTGTGTCTGCCTTTTATATGGACAAATACGCGTTAACATTTACACCAATCGCTTGGTCGAAGGAACAGGGCGACTCTACATTTTTTTCTTAGTCGGGGACAGCCCTAACACATACACACACACACACATACACACACACTAAGAAAATAATTGCTAGCAGTTGTTTAGTTTGTCCCAGACCGGGTTGAGGAATAATAGTGAAATTCATACCATTTAATTCCTGATAGATATTAGACAACTCTCAGTTGAATTCCTGATAGAAATCAGACAACTCTCAGTTGAATTCCTGATAGATATCAGACAACTCTCAGCTCACCTTCACGACATGGTCACCACTCATAAGCATTTCATAATGGTATGAATGTATTATGAAGGCTTTATGTAGGTAATAATGTGTTACCCAACAATGAATGGAGTCATTTTATATTAGTTATATAGACTAAAAACATTCTCCCCTCCCCTGTCTCCCCCCCCCTGTCCCCCCCTCCCCTGTCTCCCCCGCCCCTCCCCTGTCCCCCCCACTGTCTCCTCCCCTGTCCCCCCCTCCCCTGTCCCCCCTACACTGTCTCCTCCCCTGTCCCCCCGCCCCTCCCCTGTCCCCCTACACTGTCTCCTCCCCTGTCCCCCTCCCCTCCCCTGTCCCCCCTACACTGTCTCCTCCCCTGCCCCCCTCCCCTGTCCCCCCTACACTGTCTCCTCCCCTGTCCCCCCCTCCCTCCCCTGTCCCCCTACACTGTCTCCTCCCCTGTCCCCCCCCCCTCCCTCCCCTGTCCCCCCCCTACACTGTCTCCTCCCCTGCCCCCCCTCCCCCCCCCCTCCCCTGTCCCTCCCCCTCCCCTACACTGTCTCGTCCTCCCCTCCCCTGTCCCCCTCCCCTGTCCCCCCTCCCCTGTCCCCCCTCCCCTCTCCTGTCCCCCTCTCCTCCCCTGTCTCCACCCTCTCCTCCCCTGTCTCCACCCTCTCCTCCCCTGTCTCCACCAGGTTCCCCGTTCCTGGCCAGTGAGGACTGTGTCCTTGGAGGGGTCATCGTCCTGAGGTGCTGCAGATGTTCCGATGCCCAACCCTCTCCTGACATCCAGGCTATACTGGGTAAGAGTTTACAACCCAACCCTCTTCTGACATCCAGGCTATACTGGGCAGAGTTTACAACCCAACCCTCTCCTGACATCCAGGCTATACTGGGTAAGAGTTTACAACCCAACCCTCTCCTGACATCCAGGCTATACTGGGTAAGAGTTTACAACCCAACCCTCTCCTGACATCCAGGCTATACTGGGTAAGAGTTTACAACCCAACCCTCTCCTGACATCCAGGCTATCTGAAGATGAATGCACTAATTGTGCGTTGCTCTGGATAAATGACTAAAATGTTCATTTGGGACATAGACTTTGTTGCCAGCTGTCAAAGTGCAGTGTTTTTCCTCTGTCTGACGGATATAAAGTTTATGAAGTGTGTAACTCCGCAGCTTCTGAGAAACTGGACCAAACTTCCTGGTCCCAATGACCAACAGACTTCTTTCTGTCTGCCCTGCGCTCATCAACTTTTTTATTTCTCTCTCTCTCTCTCTACCTCCCTCTCTCTCTCTCTACCTCCCTCTCTCTCTCCCCCTTCCTCTCTCCCCCTCTTCCCCTGTCTCTCTCCCTCTCTCTCTCTCTCCCCTCTCTCTCTCTCTCATTCTCTCCCTCTCTTCCCCTACCTCTCTCATTCTCTCCCCCTCTCTCCCCCTCTCTACCTCCCCCTCCCTCTCTTCCCCTCCCTCCCTCTCTTCCCTCCCTCCCTCTCCCCTCTCTCTCTCCCTCTCTCTCTCCCTCTCTCTCTCCCCCTCTCTCTCTCCCCCTCTCTCTCTCCCTCTCTCTCTCCCCCTCTCTCTCTCCCTCTCTCTCTCCCTCTCTCTCTCCCCCTCTCTCTCTCCCCCTCTCTCTCTCCCTCTCTCTCCCCCTCTCTCTCTCCCCCTCTCTCTCTCCCCCCTCTCTCTCTCTCTCCCCTCTCTCTCCCCCTCTCTCTCTCCCCCTCTCTCTCTCTCTCCCCCTCTCTCTCCCCTCTCTCTCTCTCCCCCTCTCTCTCTCTCCCCCTCTCTCTCTCTCCCCCTCTCTCTCTCTCCCCCTCTCTCCCCCTACCTCTCTCCCCCTCTCTCTCTTCCCCTCTCTCTCTTCCCCTCTCTCTCTCCATCTCTTCCCCTCCCTCCTCTCTCTCTCTCTCTCTCTCTCCATCTCTTCCCCTCCCTCCTCTCTCTCTCTCTCTCTCATTCTCTCCCCTTCCCTCTCTCTCTCCCCCTCCCTCTCTCCTCTCTCTCTCCCCCTCTCTCTCCCCGTCTCTCTCCCCCTCTCTCTCCCTCTCTTCCTCTCTCCCCCTGTCTCTCTCCACCCTCTCTCTCCCCGTCTCTCTCCACCTCTCTCTCCCCGTCTCTCTCCACCCCTCTCTCTCCCCGTCTCTCTCCCTCTTCTCTCCCTCTTTCTCTCCCTCTCTCTCTCCCCCTCTCTCCCTCTCTCTCTCTCCCTCTCTCTCTCCCCCTCTCTCCCTCTCTCTCTCTCCCTCTCTCTCTCCCCCTCTCTCCCTCTCTCTCCCCTCTCTCTCTCCCCTCTCTCTCTCCCCCTCTCTCCCTCTCTCTCTCCCTCTCTCTCTCCCTCTCTCTCTCCCTCTCTCCCCCTCTCTCCCCCTCTCTCCCCCTCTCTCCCCTCTCTCTCTCTCTCTCCCTTCTCTCTCTCTCTCCTTCTCTCTCTCTCTCCTTCTCTCTCTCTCTCCTTCTCTCTCTCTCTCCTTCTCTCTCTCTCTACTTCTCTCTACTTCTCTCTCTCTCTCTCTCTCCCTCTCTCTCCCTCTCTCTCTCCCCCTCTCTCCCTCTCTCTCTCCCCCCCTCTCTCCCTCTCTCTCTCCCCCTCTCTCCCTCTCTCTCTCCCCCCTCTCTCTCTCTCCCTCTCTCTCTCTCTCTCTCTCTCTCTCTCTCTCTCCCCCTCCCCTCCAGTTGAGTTCCTGTGGAGCCACACTACAGAAAGTATGTGTGTTGGCTACATGTCTGCCCAGGATGGGAAAGCCAAGGTGAGCCTCCACAACAACAAATAAACATGTCACTGTTTTCTCTGCTGAACTTTATTTAGATTACCAACTAATTCAAATCAATATAATTGGATTACACTGAGAAGTGCCAATGGTAAAGATATTTAATCATAATTAACAAGAACCTGTTTTTTTTGTTTCCTGTTTTCATGACTTGTGGTTTGAGTGACTGACGAGCTCCAGATCTGTTGAAAGTTGTTTGACATTTTCCAGATTTGATAGCTTTTTATTAGAAAAATGTGACAAAACAAACAGATGAGTGTTTCTGGAAAAAAATGGTCTGTTTTTTTTGTGGTGGAATAGATTAGTTTTTGGAAAAGTGCAGAGTACAATAGTTGTGAAATATACGGAACCGGATTCCTTCCTCTTACTCTCCTCCTCAACAAACTGCTAAGTAAGTTATGAGAGAGGAGGGAGAGAGAGGAGAGAGGGAGGAGGAGAGAGGGAGGGGGAGAGAGAGGAGAGAGGTGAGAGGGAGGTGGGAGAGAGAGAGAGGTGAGAGGGAGGTGGGAGAGAGAGAGAGAGGGAGGTGGGAGAGAAAGAGAGGTGAGAGGGAGGTGGGAGAGAGAGAGAGGTGAGAGGGAGGTGGGGAGAGAGAGAGAGAGAGGGAGGTGGGAGAGAGGTGGGGTGGGGAGAGAGAGAGAGGTGGGAGAGAGAGAGGTGAGGTGGGAGAGAGGATGGAGAGGTGAGAGGGAGGTGAGAGAGAGGATGGAGAGGTGAGAGAGGGGGAGAGGTGGGAGAGAGAGAGAGGGGGAGAGGTGGGAGAGAGAGAGGTGGGAGAGAGAGAGAGGTGGGAGAGAGAGAGAGAGGGAGAGAGAGAGAGAGAGAGAGAGAGAGGTGAGGTGGGGAGAGAGAGAGGATGGAGAGGTGAGAGAGAGAGAGGAGGGAGAGGTGAGAGAGAGAGAGGAGGGAGTGGTGAGAGAGAGAGAGGTGAGAGAGAGAGGTGAGAGAGGGA